>NC_092814.1:190640300-190810300 GCF_023375885.2 Dermacentor andersoni | reverse complement strand
GGAAGTTTGAAACGGAACGTCTCGGCCAGTCGCAGCGCCTACTGACACTACACGCTTTGCCTGCAGCAAGATGTGCAGCTGTGTGCCGGGTCAGGATTTGCCACGACATTCTGTCAAACTTCGACCCACACTTCTTTAATTACGGGGCGTTTACCGTATGACGCGCAGCGGGACGCGCTCAATCTCCATATTGCCTCGATTCACCTTTGGAATTTGATTATCGTATTAAGTGTGATTTTCAACATCTTTACATGCATGATGGATATGCATTAAATTTGGCTGCCTTCCAATTCGCCATTTAGACAACTGCCCCCAAGGCGCTAAACAAAATTTAATTAATTAATGTTTGTTCATTGTGGACCTCTGAAACTCACACTATTAGCCACAAAGTTATCCGCTTTGCCTAGCAACGCGTCTGCGAAAACGCCACGATCGCCGTCCTCGTTATTTTATAAATAAAAAATCTGTATGGTCTAAAAGAAGCATTCTATATATAATCACATGTCAAACATACCCCCCCCCCCTCACCTTCCATCTTTTATTAAAGGTACACCACACTTCCTTCGAATTATAGGTTGCAACGCAAACACTCTCTGAGGAGACCGTTCTTGTAACTTTACATGTATCTGCCCTGTACACGAATATACCTCTTGATGATAGGAATCGAAGCGCTCTCCAAATCACTTAATGATAACAAGCAAGCACACGCTCCTGAAGTTTCCCTTTCATTGCTGAAGTTAATCCTTACCCTTGACTGTAATGAATTCAATTCGACCTACTTCCTGCGTACTTGCGGCACTAACGTGAAAATCACTTTTGCATCTACTTATGCCAATATTTGTATGGCACAGTTAGAATCAGGAATTTTAACATTATCCCCGTTAATAACTTGATCCTATCTCGACTACATAGATAACATCTTCACTTTATGGGAACATGGCATGAGTACATTAAACACATTCATTAGTCATTTTAACTTCTTTCATGTTATAGTTTACCATGCACCACTATTGTAGTGAAATTAACTTCCTCGACATGGCAGTTTATATTAAAAACGAGAAAAGAAAGAATGACACTTTATAGAAAGTCTACGGTTAGCCAGCAATATTTAGATTATACCCACGACACAGTAAGCGAGGAATCTTTACGGGATAAGCAAAACGCATAAGAAAGATCCGTAGTGCCGTCGGCGATTATGTTCACCATTAAAATTATCTAAAGGCAACACTACTGAAAGAAGTTACCCGCTTGGTACCCTAAATAAGGCCTACAAGGAATTCTATTAGCGCTTGGAGGCAGTATATAGAAGGCGACTTCGTCCGGCGGCTTCAAACAAGAAGGTTACGAATGAAGTAGAGTCTCTTCCACTCCGCCTTTTGGCATCTCAGGCCTTGTTAACGCAGCTGTTAAGGCTGGGCGAGTCATCCGCGGGCACCGGGCTTCTACGGCGGCTAAGAGCAACAACTCGCTCTCATTTCCATGCGCCCTTGAGCACCTTTTGACTTTTAGGATTGGAATGGCCTAAACTGAGCCCTCTCGAGCCACCATGGCCTTGTTCAGACGTTACCTGTAGCCTCAGTGTATCCCAGCTATCGGCAAAGCTCACTATTCCAACTGCTGAAGCAACGTTTCTTGTACTGGATCACATGAGCACAGCGTATCAAAGTTACCTACAAGTGTACACACACGGATCGGTGTGTGCACAAACAGATAGCTGCGCAGCGGCATTACGCATACCCTACCTTGATGTGACATGGTCTGGCCGCCTGGATCGCGTAGTTTCGTCTACAACAGTAGAAAGCGCCGCAATTGCCGTTGCTTTGCGATAACTACGGGCTTATTCTGCACGAGATGTGGTGCTGATGCACTCAAAGTCAGTGTTAACACAATTGCATCGTGGCCTACCTTCAGAGAAATTTACAATTAAGGCAATCTCTGGCAATTATTAAATATCTAATAAGCAAGGGATTTTACGCAAAATTGTCATGGATCCCATTCCACGTAGGAAATGAAGGAAATGAGAAAGCTGACAACGCTCTTGCACGCCTAGCGCTGACGCCTGTCCCAAAAGTGAGATCGCCAAACATTTTTCAGAATTCTAAGGATGCAATCCGGAATCACTTTAGGGTGATCCACAATACTCCGCATCAAGCCTGTGTGAACCGTGGACTTACTCGCGAGGAAGCGACGCTGTTGTACCCCATCAGAACTGACTCCTCCGACACTCGGCTTGGTTATTCGAGACTGGACGTTGCGCTTCCCCGGTGTGTACCTTTTGTGATGATATCGGCGACATAGAACATTTCATTTGGCTATGCCGGTAGTTTGACACCGAAGGAAAAGCGATGGTCGACAGCCTACAAAATAATGGTCTTTCGCACAGGACCTGTCAAGACGTCATTTGCAATTGCTCCCCTGAATCAGACAATTCCCTTTGTCGAAACGTTGGCTCCAGCGACATTCCTTGTTCGACCGCTGCTCATCACTTCAAGCCTCCATGTTCCTGTGAACTTCTCTCTTGTACAATATATATATATATACGAAGCTTTAATATAACGCCGCAACCGCTTAGAATGTGTGTTTGCGTCTATTTTGCGTTTTGTGGCTGTTGCCCAACGCACTGTAAGCCTGTCGCCGTTCGGTAAATTTTATTTACTGTGGATGCCATTAGAATGAGTCAATGTAAGGGCGCATTCACAACGGCGATTGACACAGGTTACGCCACCTATCGTGACTGGGGACCACGGAGCTAGTAACTCACGGTGACCGATGTTCACACCGGCACGTAACCTGCCCGCCGCTACTTTCCCTTACAAAAATGACTTTAGACTGTCTATAGAAAGTCTATAGACTTTTCATAGACGACCTTTCCTTTCTATAGATTTGGACTTTTGTTGATACAAAGTCTATAGACTGTCTATGGACGAAAGTCGATAAAGTTTCTATTTCTTTTTGTCTATTCGCAGTCTATAGACGGTCTATAGAAAAAAGTTGATAAGGTGTTTGTTTCCTTTTTGTCTACTTCCCCTCTATAGAATACCTACAGACGAAAGTCGACACAGTCTCTATCTATATTTTTCCATATTTTGTCTATAGACTTTCTATAGACGAAAGTCGATAGGGTTTCTATTTCTTTTTGTCTACTCGCAGTCTATAGACGGTCTATAGAAAAAAGTCGATAAGGTGTTTGTTTCTTTTTTGTCTACTTCCCCTCTATGGACTACCTATAGACGAAAGTCGATACTGTTTCTATCCATTTTGTCCATACTTTGTCTATAGACTTTCTATAGACGAAAGTCGATAAGGTTTCTATTTCTTTTTGTCTACTCGCAGTCTATAGACGGTCTATAGAAAAAAGTCGATAAGGTGTTTGTTTCTTTTTTGCCTACTTCCCCTCTATGGACTACCTATAGACGAAAGTCGATACAGTTTCTATCCATTTTGTCCATACTTTGTCTATAGACTTTCTATAGACGAAAGTCGATAAGGTTTCTATTTGTTTTTGTCTACTCGCAGTCTATAGACGGTCTATAGGAAAAAGTCGATCAGGTGTTTGTTTCTTTTTTACCTACTTTCCCTTTATGGACTACCTATAGACGAAAGTGGATACAGTCTCTATCTATTTTTGTCCATACTTTGTTTATAGACTTTCTATAGAGGAAAGTCGATAAGGTTTCTATTTCTTTTTGTCTACTCGCTGTCTATAGAAAAAAATCGATAAGGTGTCTGTTTCTTTTTGTCTATTTCCCCTCTATGGACTACTTTTAGACGAAAGTCGATACAGTGTCTATTTATTTTTGTCCATATACTTTGTATATAGACTTTCTATAGACGAAAGTCGATAAGATTTCAATTTCTTTTTATCTACTCGCAGTCTATAGAAAAAAATCGATAAGGTGTTTGTTTCTTCTTTGTCTATTGCCCCTCTATATGGACTACCTGTAGACGAAAGCCGATACAGTTTCTATTTATTTTTGTCCATACTTTGTCTATAGCCTCTCTATATTATGGACAATAGTCGACAAGGTTTACATTTCTTTTTCTCTACTCCCGGTGTATTGAATGTCTATAGAAGAAAGTCGATAATGTGTAATTCCGAGTTCCCATACCCCTCGCCCTCTGCGAACGCGATGATATGGCACTGGTTCATGCACGATGGCACCGCAACTCCGGCGCGGCGGGCAAACCGTGCAGACTGCTAGTCTGCGTTCGGTGCAGCTGCCCCGAACGAGGATCGCGGCGGAGCAGGCACCGTCCGAGTCACCAAGGTCTTCGAGGCACCCGAAGGCCCTAAACCTGGCTGCTTCCCGGACGTACACTTCGCGAAGACCAGGTGGTGAAGGTCAGATGGTGATGATGTGGCAAAGGTGGTGAATAAGTGGCGAAAGCCGGCAGACCAGGTGGTGAATTCACCACCTGGTCTGCCTCTGAGTTGTCGTGGTCTTGCATGTCTATAGATTAACAATAGACAAACATCGTTAATCTGGGCCCAACCCGTGTACGCTGTAACCAAGCGCAGGTACCGGTGGATAATACGTAGCTGCGTTTGATATAAGCCACTGAAGTTGTATACTGCTGAGATTGCTGTAGAGCCTATTTGTAGACATTAGTATACACATAGTGTATACCTCCGCATTTGATGGCCACATGATATCATCTACGTAGCCGCTCTCGGCAATCCCAAGACAGTCTTCGCAGTTGTCGCATCACTTTTGCGGCAGTAGAATAAAGAAAGCAAAACGCCGATCCAATTGTTATAATAGATGTTATGAACGCCAGCTTCAGCTACAAGTGGATTCCAAACAGGCATCAAGCTAACAGCAAATACACTCGTAATGTTTGTAGCTGACAACGCGGACTTTGTGAATGTGCGATGAACCGATGTCGCGCATGTGGTGTTCGCGTTGTGCGTCGTCCGATTCTCGAATACATTTCACATTGTCTTCATATCTCGGCTGCGTCACTAACATCGGGCGGTTTTTTGTTGACTGATATCCTGCACTATAAACCCATCAAAGTTTCTCATTCACTTAAAATAGGTGCCAAATTCTCTAAAAAATTAATTAAATTATGGGGTTTTACGTGCCAAAACCACTTTCTGATTATGAGGCACGCCGTAGTGAAGGACTCCGGAAATTTCGACCACCTGGGGTTCTTTAACGTGCACCTAAATCTAAGTACACGGGTGTTTTCGCATTTCGCCCCCATCGAAATGCGGCCGCCGTGGCCGGGTTTGGATCCCGCGACCTCGTGCTCAGCAGCCCAACATCGTAGCCACTGAGCAACCACGGCGGGTGCCAAATTCCCTGAGCCCACCCAGTATTTCGCCGGCGGTATGCCTGCGCAGCCACGCATATGAGTACCTCAATGCTGTACTGATTGCTTTGACCTATCATCGGAACAGAAAATTAGCACTAACATACGTGCGGGCATCACATTTGGCAGTACGCTGGAAGATATGCTACAAGTACGCTGTATTACTAATCGACGCTGGCAATAATGCGTCTGAAACGTCTGAAGGGCCCTGTAACGGCTTTTACAAACAGCGCATTCATGTTAGCGTTCCAGTCTCATACGATGCCCACAGCGTTTGTCATACAACCTGCCAGCGCATTTCCTTCGTCCATGAAAAAAAGATGAATAGTGGTGATAAAGATGAATAAGCCACCCGTTCCGGCGCGCATGGCGCGCAGGGAGAGAGAGAGAAAGAGACAAAAAAAAATGAAGGAGGAAAAGGCGCTCACACTCCTCCGAGCGCGCACGCCCTCGCGCGCGGGGCTCCTGCGCATGCTCGGAGCTCTTACGCATGCGCGGCGGTGCGCCGTCTCAACGAGTGCGCCAGGCACGTAAACGGTTGTACCGGTGTGCGGTGTCTGCCTGAACGTTGGTGTCTGTGTATGCGTGTCATCTTTGTGGCATCACGCGTCAACTACACTGAACGGTAAGCTTTAGCAAAGATGTCTTGCGTCAATAGCTCATGATTATGTGAGCGCATTTCGTAGCGCGAAGCGGCTGCACGTAGCGCAGGCGACTCGGGTATAGTGTCGGTTTGTCGTTGACATGGTTTGATAACGCGCTCTTGTTCTCGCTTCTACTATACGGAATGTTTTACGGCGAGCGAGCGATCGGGCTTGTTGATTTTAGCATTATAGTTTAGGTGCGTAAAGAAGGAAGTACACCACGTTTTAACTTGATACTGTATGTTGTGTATGTTAAGATGCATACCCCCCCCCTCCCCGCCCACGCCACCATTTCTCACACACATTCGTAATGCGCCGCCTAATCAATCTTGAGGCTTGACAGCTATTCGTCGGTCAACATTTTGCTGCCTTTCTCACTGCTTTTGGATGGCGGCAGTTATCGGCGTCTCCTGGGATGTTATGGCCAGTTTCCTCATCAATTCGGTGCTCGCGCGATTAACTCGAGATGTATTTAGTTGTCCCCGTCTATTCAAATGTCACGCCCATCGTTGTTGCTTCGTATATTCAACCTTCCTCGTTTAGACTGATCCAGAGGCCAGGAAAGGGATTCAGTTCGTGGTCAGCTGGTCTGCGTGCACGTGGAGCGAGTTGCGGCCAGAAAAAGTATCAATTGCCTTTAACTTTTCTTGTTGTTCCATTATTTCCTCGAGTGACGGCTCGCCGCGACGCTGACAGATCCTCGGAACAACATACCTGTGATATGGATTAGATAAGGTGGAAAATAATATGATGCGAGACAGCATTTATCATCAATCCCTGCAATAACCATTAAACTCATAGCCAATATGACAGTCACCCGTTAATTTGTCGGGTTTTTCCCTAATTCTACAGCTCTTTTCATGCAAAATTGCCAACTGGAAACAATACTCGCAAGGATTTGAGAAATTAAGCGATCTCCTAAGGGAGAGAGCCAAGGCAACAACCAAACAGGAAGGAAAAGCGAAAATTAACAATTGTAACCACTGTTTATGAAAATATTTATGGATCAACATCTTTTTATTCAAAAAGGAAGTAGAGAAAACGCCGCCAGAAGTGGAGGACAATTCCATGTGTTCTGAATGACGCTTCTACAGTTATCATTCGAGCCGCTTAACGTTGCCATTTCTCTGCTGTGCTTATGTAGATACTTTTCTAACCTTCCGCGGTGGGCGCAGTACGTGTAGAATTGCAGCTTCCTGCGCCATACGCGGTTGTACGAGGCTCGCGGGCACGCATCGTTACGTAGCTTCCCAAATAACAATACGAGTCGGTTGTGGCACTTGTTAGAGCCGTAAACAAGGGATCCAAAACAACTGAGATTGTTCCGCAAATATATATTTCTGTATATTTCTTCCAGACCTAATTCAAAAAGCGCTACTATAGTCGGATACAACTTAAGAGGAAGCTTTAGCTCGGGCCCAACTCCGACGCGGCCTATTCAAATACAGTGTAAAATGCAAAAAACGTTTTTCTGAGATAGCCCCTGGACCGATTTTAATAAAGTTTGTTGCATTTGAGAGAGACAGCTAAACTATAGTGACTGTTGGAAGCGGAATTTCGATTTAGGGCCTGAATTTTGTTAAAAAAGATTTTCAAATATTCGACAGTTTGAAAAAAATAGAAGCAAGAAGTTTACAAATCCATAGCTCTGCATCAAGAACAGATATGGCAGTTCTGTAAACGGCATCCATTAGACCATTCAAAGCGGAAAAATTTTATTTTCTATATTATGTGAATTTGTTACGGTATTTACAAGGGTTCTGCAAAAGCTGTATTTCCATATTACTAAATTTTTTTTAGATTCATGTGTAACATATCAATTTTGTACGCTTTAGATCTACTATTAGGTGCAATTTACAGAATTGTGATACCATTTCTCGTTGCCGAAAGACAGAGTTGCAAACTTGATAGTCTCGTTTTCCGACAATTTCCGATTTTTGCGAATCTTTAATAAAACATTGACAACCTAAAGGAAAAATTCGACGCCAACGGTCACTGGAGTTTAAGTTTTTCTTTTAAATGCAACAAAGCTTGTCAAATTTGGTGCAGTGGTTGCTGAGAAAAACGAATTCTCCTTTTACATTACATATATTTAGATAGGAGCACCCGAGCTAAACCTTCCACTTAAGTCTGCAATGAAGCGCCGCCCACGCCCTCATAACCGCCAGCCACTGCTCCTCCGCGAGGCTGCAAATAATTCGTACTTCAAACCTTTTCTGTTAACCAAATAAGGCGGTAGCTATAAAAATAAAATTATTAGCGCGTAATTTTATACCTTTACCCTCGCCTATTATAGTGGAATGGCGAATGCCTAATTCATTATTGAAATGCAATAACATGCTCGCTTCGCTACAACTATTCGCTGTGAAGTTTCACTTCAGTTGGCAGTGAAGTTTCATGAGTAAAACGGGTTCAGCAGTGAAATGAACTGCACAGCCAATTTTGAAGAGTGAAATGCTCAGATTCCATACATTTTGTCCATGTCTGTTACACACCTCATTGCTACCGCCGATGAAAAGACTCTTGAAGAATAGCAGACGCTCCGGAGGTATC
The DNA here is from genome assembly GCF_023375885.2 of Dermacentor andersoni. Classification (NCBI taxonomy): domain Eukaryota; kingdom Metazoa; phylum Arthropoda; class Arachnida; order Ixodida; family Ixodidae; genus Dermacentor; species Dermacentor andersoni. The sequence continues at coordinate 190,801,787 of NC_092814.1, read as the reverse complement.
AAGTACGACGCCATTTTGAAAAGGCCGCATGACAACGATTTTGTTTGTTTCTGTGATTGACTGGCGGAGTAACACAACTCCGCGCAGTCCGTGTGCCTTTGTTGTCAGCTGCTGTTTCTTAAAGTTCTAGTCTACTAAAGCAACATTTATGTTACACGTTCGCTTCTGTACTTGTTCTTGGCAGTTTTATTCCTGCGCTTCTTTCCTGCGCGAGTGCATTTGACTTGGTTCTTTGTTTGCCAAGTAAGGGATAGGCGTATCGCACACGCGTACCTGTAAAATACACCTTATTTCATTTCTCTTTTGTGGGTTTACGCGTTTTTATGGCGAATGCTGGGCGCTATTCATATATAAAACTAGTAAAGGTAGCCCCCCCCCCCCCCCCCTCATTTGCACAGAAAAGTTACCTTGGGTTGGGCCCCCCCCGAAAAAAAATCCTGCGTACGTGCCTGGTTGTGTATGTTGTGCATTGTGTATGTTGGGCAGCCAGTGTGGTAGATCTCATTTCGTGGCGCTTGATCCGGCCGCGATGAATGCTGCGCCGCATTTGTAGTGAAATTCTCGTGACACGCTTTACGTATATATCTCGAAATTGTGTTAGCATCAAGAATGTTCAGACAGACACGTATAGTTGAATAACTGCTAACGTACTCGAATGAAAGGCCGTGTTTGCGGGGCATGCATCAGCAGTGTGTGCGCTGCCGTTTTCGCATTGTTTGGGAAGTTACCGCAAGTTAATTTTGGGAAGTTACCGCAAGCAAAACACGAGACTTGAAGAAATATGAAGCAAAAATCTCTAGATTCACCCAATCTATTTATATGCAACCACAAACGCTTTTGGAGCATGAAACCTGCGATAAGCTCAGTCACTTGCAGCTTCGCAACTTAGCCGAAAAAATTGGAGAACAATAAATTAGTCGCTCCGGGAAGCACCTTTACACGTTTCAAACTGAAGGCATTGCGTTTGACGGTAGTTGGAAGATTTGTTTTTTGTCTATTTTTTTAAACAGTTTGGCAGCAGAAGTTATCTTTCGAGCTATATATATATATGAAAAGCGTTAAGCGCCTTTCGATGCTTCGGCGTTATGCAGTTTACGTGCTCTTAATCACTAGGCAGCTGCTGGCGCAGATTCGCATTGTGCCAGTCGTGCATGGTATGAAGCCCTTGTCGTGCGTAATAAGTGTTCCGGTTTTCATTACTGTTGCATGTAGTGCCGTCGTCTTGGACAGACTGCATACTATATGCGCTGTACAAAAGAAAAAAGAGCCAGATTATCAATTTGGTGGTCTTTTCTTAGTAGATAACGCACAGATTATTCAAATAATTCAGTGGACATTGCATTTGTTCTACCCTTATCAACACACCTAAGAGATTGTAACATGTTTTAGTTGGTAAGTAACCTGATCAGTACGCCCCCATTCATGTGCATTCTACTGAAAGTGTGGCAAATGTATTCATCTCGAAGTATGAGAAAAGAGACATTGCAGACTGTTCTAAGCGGAAATAAATTGCAAATGTTAACGTGATTGTTCAAAACTGCAGTCAGTATGCTGAGCATGTTCGTTCGGCACGGGCATATTGCATTAACACCTGAAAAATGTGCACAGTCCAGCCGGGTATCTTTGTTTCAACAATTATTATTATAGGAATCGTTTGGGATTCTCGCATTTCTTTTATTTTTATAAGTACACTGTGTGTCACATGAACCTGTCTTGAAACGAAACGTACCGTTGCTGGCACCGGTGACCATTACGGTTGTCTAACTGCTTATCACACTGTAATATAACGAAACATCATAATGGTACTGATTAATATTGCCATGTAGTCTTTAGTCAGAGGTAAAGTTAACTAGCATAAGTGATGAGAGCAAATTATATAAAAAAACTACTATTGAACCGTAAAAATAACTCATTGTATAGTTTCCCCTCACATTGTTGCATTTGTTTTACGTGTGTCTCTGTGTCTTCCGTGCTGTACTCGTGTGGCCATCAATTAGGAACTTGCGGAAGCCCTTGTCAGCTTTATTAAACAAGGGATTCAAGTCAGTTGCATCTAATACTACATGTCAAGTGACCGACGTGTTATTCGTTCTATCTAAATATTATGGACTGGCAGTACTTGGCAAGCATTAAACCACAATATTTTTCTATTGCACTTAAGCTGCAGGCGTCATAGATTGCCAGAAAATTTTCATGAAAACAGCCAGGGAATGCTTGGTAAAAGATCGGGAAATTTTAAAATGGCCACATAGGTATGCTGTCTTGTTATATGTCATACAAAGTTTCCAGAGAATCTCTGTGTTAAATATATATTTAAAACCTTTCACTTCATAAAAATTGAGGGAAATTGGTTCTATTTATTGAAAAAAAAGAAAGTCAAGCATACTGACAAGGCATTTCTTACTCAATATGTTTTTTTTTGCTTTAACTAAACGTCCTGAACCTCGATAGCCTAGAAAAAATTTTCATCTTTCAAAGCACCTTAAATAATTTACTGTGATAGAATTCATTCGAACTATGCTATCAGTTCTGTTTCCTAGCAGGTGCATATCTGTCGTGCCATGACACAAAGTGCTCGTGTGGTATTTCGGGTGCTCATGTGGTATACCTAACTTGGAAACCTGTTAGCATGCCCAAGAGGCCTCATTACCTGTAAGAAATTAAGTGACCATATCAATACAATCAACCCATCTGCCTTCTGTTGAAGTTATGGCCAATTACCATTCATTTAAAAGTATGAGAAAGACATTTAAATGTGTATTAAGCAAAATAAATTACAATCTTAGGCGTGATACTGTGAATATTCCAGTCACGTCTTCTGAAAATATCCCTCTGCACGGGCATACTTAACTACCAGCCAAAAAAATGTACAGACAGCCCAACTGGGTAACGTTTCAGCAATAAATATAGAGACCATTTGGGATAAGTATATTAATGCATCAAATATGAACTTGTCATAAAAGGGAACATACTGTTGCTTCCACGAGCAGCAGTTGTGACTGTTTAATTGTTCACCATACCATGCAATAAAACATTGTATAAAGGTACTGATTTGTATTGACAAGCAGCCCTTAGTCATAGTTATAGTTAAACCGCATTAAGTATTGACTTAGATGGTTTGAGCAAATATATTAAGCTGCTTAATGAACATACAAAGAATACACACTTGTTATTTTTGCCTCATATTGCTGCATCTACTTATTTGCAGCATACACCTGCAGCACCTTTGGGACTAATGACACAAAGGTCAAGGCCAGCCTGGCGACCATGCTTGCCAAGGAGTAGTGTAAATATTTAATCTGTTTCCATAATTAGCATAAGATATGCATTTAAGGAATTCATATATTATATCGAGCAATAAAAACGGTTAATGCATTGCCGGTGCATTTGTTTTATTTTTTTGCACTGCATGATTCAACACTATATAAATTCTTTCTGTTTATGCAACATATATGAAATTACAGCTGGTTCAGGAGCATTATTAATCTGCTAACGGTAATACATAGGTGCAGATGAAAAGGAACAGGTGCACATGCATAAATACATTCAAAACGTTTTGCTACCGCATGTAAAGAAAAATGTAAACTAACTTGTAGGTAGCCGCTATGGAGTTATGGCCTTATACAGTCTTTGTAGACTTGTCTATAAAATGTCTGTGTCTATAGAGTGTCTGTAGATTAATGAAAATGCATGTTTGTTGACAAATGTCTGCAGAATGTCATAGAAAAAAGTGTATCGGATTATAAAGTTCTGTTTTTGTAGACTGAAGTCTATAGAATGTCTATAGACTATCTATATACATTTGTCTATAGACATTCCATAGACTTCAGTTTACAAAAGTAGAACTGTATATATAGTTCTACTTTTGTAGACTGAAGTGTATAAAATGTATACAGACAAATGACATCTATAGACATTCTATAGACTTCAGTTTACAAAAGTAGAACTGTAAGCCTATACACTTGTCCATCGACATTCTGCAGACAACTGTCTACAAACATGAATTTTAATTAATCCATAGACACTCTATAGACTCAGACTTTTTATAGACTAGTCCATAAAAAATGTATGGCCATAAGTCTATTGACAGTCTATAGACTCAGACTTTTTATAGACTAGTCTGTAAAAAGTATGGCCATAAGTCTATAGACTGTCTATATGTAGTGTATAGACAGTCTATAGACTCAGACCTTTCATAGACTAGTTTATAAAAAGTGTATGGCCATAAGTCTACAGACGGTCTATTGGCAGTCTATAGACTCAGACTTTTTATAGACTAGTCTATAAAAAGTGTATGGCCATAAGTCTATAGACTCAGACTTCTTATAGACTAGTCTATAAAAAGTGTATGGCCATACGTCTATAGACAGTCTATAGACAATCTATAGACTCAGACTTTTTATAGACTAGTCTATAAAAAGTGTATGGCCATAAGTCTATAGACAGTCTATAGACAATCTATAGACTCAGACTTTTTATGGACTAGTCTATAGAAAGTATGGCCATAAGTCTATAGACTGTCTATAGACAGTGTATAGACTCTCTATAGACTCAGACTTTTTATAGACTAGTCTATAAAAAGTGTATGGCCATAAGTCTATAGACTGTCTATAGACTAGTCTAAAGAAATGTCTATAGACAGTCTATAGACTTCATAGACAAATGTCTATAGACTGTCTATGGACTTTCTATAAAAATTTTTGTAAGGGTTGAAATCATGTCTCGTGATTGGTACCGTCACGCCTGCTCGCACAGCCATCGTCACATAATATAACCGTCCGCGTATACTACCTTCGTGCTCCTGCACCGCTGACTGGTCCAGTAGCTTTGCGATTCCTGTCCCACAGCTACATAAATGAGTGAGTGAGCCAATTTGCGAAATTTCTCGATTTACAATCGAAGCGGTCATTTGCGACTGCCGCTTTGCGACCAACTTGGTCGCCTGACCTCTTCGTCTCGCAGGTGTGAATGCCGCCTATGTCTGGGTTCATGCTTCTGCACGCAAAGGTCATCCCTACTCGTTGATATACTGTTATAGAATGCCTTACCCTAGTCCGTCTTACTGAGGAACTTGCCCTTTGGCCTGGTGTGTGCTAACACGTATATGGCTAAACGAAGGCCGCCACCTAGTGTCACGCGTTATTATCATGCACCTCAGCGGGGCTGTTTGCTATCTAACGTGAAGTTCAATTATGGGCAACTTTCTTGCACTCAGCGAAAGGGAGCTCTGAAAAAGTCACCTTTGAGTGTAGACAGCCAGCTCAAGCGAAGATTAGCTGAAACAGGTGCGATCCTTCCAAACTTCCTTAAACCACAGAATGTTCTAATTGTGTTCTTGGTAGCAGGTAAGCATCGTTCTATCAAAATTAGAAGTCTTCAAAATTGTTTTACATTGATTCTTGCCTTAGATATCCTATGCCAAGCACGTTAGATACCAGCAGATCTTTTGAAACGCGAGTCCCCCGTTTCAGGCTTGGTACTGCGTTCTAAAAAACACTTTCACAAGACACTGCAGAAAATTTATCACGCTGACAGCCTGCAATGTATTTGTGACCAAGCAAATGAGGATGTTCCTCTACTGAAATACCTGCGATATGATGCTGAATGACGTCATTTGATATAAACAGTAATGACATTAGACTGCAGGCCCCTAAGCCTCAAAAATATTCTAGGTGCATGGCCAACATACAGCTAACAAAGTCGAGCGCAATAGAGGGTTCTTTCTTTCTTTCTTTCTTTCTTTTTTTTGCAGCCGACACACGTTTCACTCAGTTGCGAATATTTGCTCCAGTACCCCCTCGTCCTCAGGCAGCCACCAACAACGCGAGGTGCTATCCTTTGTGTTATCCTATAATCTTTTTCCTGATTTCTTGTTCATCGTCTTTGTAGAATTTTATGGGATTTTTTGAAACGAAGCTTTCTTAGTATCACTCCCGTACTTTACTGTTCGTTTCCATGTCTAACCTCTGTCAATTGCGCAGGTACATGCTGACATCAAGGGTTTTGTATCGGCTTGCGTAGTCCAGCACCTTTCCTGCAACCTTGACTCTAATGAATACCTAATTAACCCCGGTTTATCGTGGCGTTTTGACTAAAGGTTGAGCGCTGCTGGTGTTCTCAATTCACCCATGTGGTTTATGACGCATGTACATCGCAGAAAGTTATTTAAATGTGTGTAAGTCATCAGGCATAGTGTCTATCGGCAGTAGCAAGAGCAGTTACTTTTCGCAAATAACTGGAAAAATGCGCTCTGAACTACTAACCAAGAAGGAAAAGGTAAATAACGGGGTCAGACGTATAAAAAGAGACAGACTCCAGAAGGCCCTTTCTCTCAGTTGCGAACAGCGCGCCACCGCCGAAGACCCAGCTGCGGAACAGGAAAGAAAGAAACAACCCGAAACCATCCTAATTTGCAAATGGGCACGTCGTAATCTGTAAATAAAGAGGCCTGCCCATTTTACGCACCATGAATTGTGTTTCAGTGCATCGTTCTCCAAAACTAAGAACGCTTCGCTTGCGTGTGCAGACATCAGGGATCTGTTCTGCATAATTATTTTTCTTTTTGTTTCGGCAGCTTACCAATACCAGCACCACCTTTGTTGGCATAAAGAAGCTTACAGTGGGCAGTCGCGTGAGCAAACTGCTAAAATACAAGTTGCATCGGAAGGTCGGAAGTACGGCCATTTCAGCGGAATCACGTACTACATAATGACTCTCTTTGCCAGAAGCTTAACAATATTTTGCTCTAGACGTTGGCGAACGAGCTCATTTTCTTAACAACTGTACTTTACTATACACCATGATACAGATCTCTGTTCTGCGAAACGCGTTCCCAACGAACTTGTTTTAAATGAAACATCGAGAACGGGGCAACCAAACTGCAAAGTAAGCCTATTTAGCCAACAAACTACAAAAGACCAGAAGCCATATAATTACCTCACGTATGAGCATCAAGCGTTACGAAGAACGTCACATCTAAAATAGTGCAAATGGTCGACGTGCTCCTGAGAATAGCACGGAAGCAGCGAACACGCTCTCTGCGAAAATCCCCGCCGTATTTCGGGCACTTTAACGCAGCGATGTAGGTCTTCTCCTCTTACTTTTATTTTCTTTTATCATTATAGAACTTGCAGCCCTTTCCGTTTGGCACTCGGCATTTCCTTTTAAAGTAGCGTTGTATAACAAAATCACAACGGCCTGTGTCCTGTCATCTTTCCGTTCGCATTAGTTTATTTCGTGGTTTTACCCCTAGTCTCAATGCGCCACTAAGCTCCCTTGGTAAATCAAAAAGGGAACCGAGCATAAAAATAAAAATAAAGTAGACATGGCTCACGTCTGTGCCCCTCTAATTCCCATGGCAGAGCGACAATAATCCCTGATATACAAAACAACGTAGTTGGAAGCTGTGATTTGTAGCCCTGCGCTTCAGTTTATTGCGACACATTTACGAGGCAACATGCCAGTGAACAAGAGGCCGCTGGAATTTAGCTCCTTAATCTTTCTCGTTCTGGCATCTCGGCAGCCAGTTAATTTGAGGCACATCAAGGCATATGTGCTTCGTCCGGTTCCATTTTTTTATGACTTTAGATATAGATTTGGAGACCGGGATCGCAAGTGCAGTGACACATACCCGAAGAAAGCGTGCAGTTGCAAGTAAAAACCTTGCTAGAGAACATTACATTAGAGAATCGCTGATTGCGTTACATGTGATCTTCCTGGCCCTGCAGCAATAATCATTGCAGTCTGATGCGCTAAATTACTAAACTGTACATAACGTCACTGACTCAAATCGTAAATTCCGTACAGACTGATGCTTTCACTCTGGATGTCGTGAGATTTTGGTGGGCGTTAAAAGGCTTCACATCGCAGTGTCACCGGGAAACACGTGCCAGTAACTTTTTTCAGTTTATTTTGCGAAATCTTGCACGCAAGTCTGTACAAGTGGCACCAAGGAAATGCCAAAAATTTAGGCGGCTGCCCTGGATAACATTAACGGCCTTAACAAGAAATGAAGGGCGGGGAGAATGCGTAAACTTACTGTAGTTCTCGACTGCAGTTATGTAGCGGGTTTTTCTGATGGGGTCCATCGTTCTGCACAGCCAAGCAGAGTTCAAATACATGAAAAAGAAAAACGTGTAGTTGTGCGTAAGAGCCAGTATTCGTTTCTTTTTTTGTTGTTGTTTTCCGGTGTGCAGTAACCATGACGCAGTGGCGATCTCTCCCACAGCCGCCATGTACAGTATCCTTACACTGGAAATGAAGCGTGTGTGCTTACGCAATTCACACAATTATTCGCGCTAGAATACTCACTTCACCATCGTTAATCGAGTGAAGGCTTGAAAGCTGCGCACGCAAACTCTTGGATAACTCATTGTCTTCTTCCGCAATCCGTCGAGGTTGTTCTGCTTCCTGCATGCACAGGCCGTCCGTCAGATAAGGGCATCGACAAGTGAACGGAAGCAGGACTTACGCGACAAAATAAAAGCACTAGTCCCTTCGTCTCAGCAGTGCATCTAATCCTCTGACCTTTTCCTAACGAATTATTTTGCCATCTCTTGGCGCCAGTTATACTGAGCTCCTAATCGCAATCGCCCTGCAGTGGCCAATCGTGTGGGGAAGCAAACGAGCCATCAGAGGCAGCTTCGAAGCTGACGAATGTAAGTTTCGGGAGGTTCAGCGCTTCAGAAAAGACGAACGGTAAAATAAATAATGCTTCCGCATGTACTGCTTGGACAAAAGGACGCCCCCCCCCCCCTCCTGCGTGAGGACAGCAAAGAAAAAAAAAAGAGAAAGAAAGAAAGACGCTTCTGTCTAGAAAATAGCGTTGCTGATCACAGACGCGATCTTTTCGGGTCGTCGTTGAGCAATCTTGGCGAAAGGGACGGAACGGAAGGGGAGCGGGTTCGAGGGTGGAGAGTGTACTATAACAGAGCTACCAAACGTCGCTCCATACACTCCCCTTACAAGAACCAAGCTCTCTTGAAAAAACAAAGAGCGAGTTTGAATAGCACGACTTTCTCGGGTTACTATCACTCTGCCATACTGACACAGTCTAAGGCCTTAGTTACGCCAAAGCATCACGGCGCCAGTCAGCGCTGTGCAATGAATCCTACTCGCCGGATAGCGCTAACCTCGTTGTCACACGATACGCAAAGTTGTTTCTTTTCTGTCTTTCGAATATTACGAGCCTTGAACGCGCAGGGTGACGGCGAGGGCTTTGAACCTGTCTGAAAAAATATCCAGAGAGCGACACGCCAGCTATCACCTTTCGCGGACGAAGGTATAGCGACCTTTGTGCGTGACAGCGGAACAATGCAGCGCTGCTTCTTGCCTGCCGGCATCATTGTTTTAATCAGCGCGCCTTGAACAGGCCGACGGTGTCCTTAAGAACACGAAAGCAAAGTGAGGCTTACCGAGTTTATTGCTTATTTGGTCATTCGTTGCCCACTTGCCAAGATTTTTCCTTACAATTCGCGCATTCCTTTACACTTCCTCTGCAAACCTGCATTCAGACACGGAGAGAAAATTTCGCGGATTGAGAAATTAAGTTTAAGCGTAATTCATAAAAATATACAAGTGCCGTAAGCGAAAAGAATTGGATGAACCAGGGGGCTTGGTTGTTGGTTAGTTTCCATTGGTTTACTTGGTTGGTTTTATTGTTTCCTGGGCTTCATTGTCTGTTGGCTAGCATAAGTGGCATGAGTAACGTTGATCACCTGACATTCACGTCAGTACGATATGGTACCGACGTGAATAAGGGATTATAAAGTGGGCGCCTGAAAGCACGGGCAGGGCAGAGAACTTAACGCGTTCGTTAAGTATTTAGGAATTGTTATCAGACTTCAAACCGACCACATAGTTGCATTGAAAACCTTCCCTCACGTATGTAGTCATATTTTTTTAATATGGAAAATTGTATATTTTCGCAGAAATTTAGAATTTGGGATAGCAACCTTTCCATATTAAGTTTCGTGCCCAAACCATGGAGCTAGGCTCCAGACATCTTCCAGAAATTTCACGCAATTGGGTCCTCCGCCAACCCAACCACGCTTTTTATTTTCAGAACATGCATAGAAAGTTTCCGAGTTTCAGTCCTTGTTTTCTTATTTATTTGCGATTCCTATGGTTATCTCGTTAATAAACGACTTATAAACATCAGCTAGATGAAATCAGGCGGAGTTGGTGAGGCAATTCCAAGTGGGCGTTGCTACTCGCCTGTTGGTTTCATGTCATTTTCTGGCGTAACCATATTGTGCCTTGAGTAAAGGTCACATATGTGGTATTTCAGAAACGAAATATGCTAATCTAGTTGAAATTAAGATATCAATCCAGTGCTTTCTTGAAGATATAATATTTTAGAATATGATGTATTTCTAATTACTTGAGCGTTTCAACTAATGTCTGCCATGTACCACCGCAACGTGCAGCGTATCTACATTTGGGCACTCAAGTCTGTTTCCTTCAGATACTGTAGAAGAGCACGTGAAGCTTTCTAGGCTTGTGAGTCGAGAGGTCAGGCTTGCAGGGCCTTTGATTTGCCGATTGACCTACACATGTCTTCCCTCTGCCTCTTGCACTCCCTCATCTCCTCCCCAAGTGTTGGGTAGCGAAATGCACAAAGTATACTTAACCTGCCTACCTTATGTCCCCCTCTCCCCTTCTCTCTCTCTCTTCTCTGGCTCACTTCAGTACTTAATTTATTTTCATCGAGTATTTTAACTCTGCCTTGAAGAAACCGCGGACAAATGTCGTCAACATCATTGTATTATCCAAGCCGCACGGTTGTTACGTGAGCAACAACAAGTAAGGCTATTTCTATGAACGGAATCTACTTACAGACTTAATATCTGCGTTAGCTTCAAATATTTAAGGTAGTTTTCAACAAGGGTCGATGAGTTGAGATGAGGAGTGTATTCCCAATCGGTCCCTCTCAGGTACGTAATTTTGAGTAAACGTCAATTAGCTATATATCTCACCGGTATATAGCGGACCTGGTGCAATGAATAGTATGTTTTCCATCATATTTTCATGTCGCATGGTTCTAGCGTACATTGGCAAGGCGAACATTGCTTCAGTCAGGCGTCGTGAGGGACGTTGCGCAACGCAAAAGAAGAAGAAATTTTCATGTTAATGGTCGATCGAGAACACGGACCACATGTAAAACGGACCGAGTATAGAAAGTCTACCAGCAGACGCCGTCGCATGTAGATTCTAATGTGTGGAACAGCAAGACGTCTCTGACCTTAGACATGCTGGCACAAAGACCATCAGCCATGAATCGACATGCTTAACACAGTCCACGTTCTGCCATGATTCTCCTATTTTCTTGGTTTGTCATTTGGTGGATACATTTAGGTCACAATTTCGGAACATAAATATCAATCATTAGTTATCTCATCTTCTTATGCTACCAGCTCAATCTTGTTCGAAAAAGAAGTGCCCCGAGAGGATAGGTGGCCGAGTCTGTTGAGTCAGTATCTTAACACAGACAAAAGGGAAATCCGCTCTTGCAGCATATGCGAGTTTCGACTTGTCTTTCTCTCTCATTTAAAGCGTTCATATACATTTTGTCATACCCTCTGCTGCTTTCTCTTCGGGGTATATAGTGCCGGCCTCTTCTTCCATAGTATACCTTTTCTGAAAGCTTTCAAACCCGCCATGGTGGCTTGGCGGCTATGGCGTTGCGCTGCTGAGCGCGAGGTCGCGGGCTCGATTCCCACCCGCGGTGGCCGCATTTCGATGGGAGCGAAATGCAAAAAAAAAACGCTTGTGTATTTAGATTCCGTTGCTCATTAAAGAGCCCCAGGTGGTGAAAATTGTTCAGGAGGCCCCCCTACTGCGGCGTGTCCCATAATCATGTCGTATTTTAGCATGTGACACCCCAGAATTTATTGAACTTTAAAAGCTTTTACCCTACCTTACCCTCTATCCTACCACACTCCTTACCCTTTTCCTCTTGCCGCTTCTCTACCCTATCTCTTTTCCCCTATTTGGATGAGGTCTAAATGTCACCCATAATAAAGCGTTCACCCTCTCTCCTTAACCATTCTCCTGGCACAGGGTAGCCAGCCGATATGCACACTGACAAACCTTCGTGTCTCTCTCTCTTTATATTTTTCTCCTCCCCATTTCCGAAATCTACAAGTGCTCACAGATGACGTAACGTTTTCCTTGTCTTTATAGCCATGCGCCAGCGTTATCAAGAGTTCAGAGGCGCTACTCTTAAAACCCTTGTTCAATAAGCAAAACTGTATCTTCTGAAAGGGGATATCCAGAGGCACGTTAAACCACTCTTCGTCGTTTAAGCTCGACGTACTGCTCCAACGAACGCCCATCGCGTCCAAAGAAGCCCTGAGCTACTGTGAAGAAAGGTCGAGTTTAACGCACGAAGGCGCTTCATCAATCAGCGCAAAACACTGCTCCCCGAGAAAGGCGAGTCGTTTCCCTTCATCCATGAATAATAAGGTAGTTCGTGGCAATGGTTCTCCCATTCACACGCTTTTATTTGTAGAATTGGTTCCCTCACTAAGCGCTTGTTTACGAGCTTGGAGCACACACGAAAGAAGCTGCCCTGCAGGAGCATAAGAATGTGAGTCTCCAGACAAATGCTCTACACTTTTAAAGCTCACGATACGCCTCCATAAAATTCAGTGGGCAGCGAAAATCTCAAGATACAGCTTTAACGTCAGCAGCAAATGTCGAAAGACACTCGGAAAGAACACATGCAAAAAGCTAAAAGCAGCCACAGAGCGAAGGCGTCAATTTTGAAGCAGTTAATGCCTACATATTAAGAAATCGCGGCTGAAGTTTGACCATAGGGAATATGTTCAACGTAAAGCGTTGATTATTCGAAATTTTAGATGTAATTAATGCCCGGACGTTGAGAAGGTCTTGCCCATACCTTGGCATCTTAAAATTTTGTTTCACCACATGACATTTTCTAACTATAATGACGCGAAATAAAGCCAAAGTTTGCACAGACAGGCAGTCACTGTTACGCTGCTGTAGCCGACCACCAGGCCGCCGTAAATTTTGCTTTGCAAGCAATATTTTCAAAATCCTTGCTCTTTGAATGGCACAAAAACAAATCTTCTAAATGTTTTTGTGTCCACTGGCATCCGCCGCAAGAATCCCAAAATGCTTTGCGAGAAGTTTACAAAGACAGAAAGTCGAAGTGACCCACGGCGATTCCAACTCCGAAACCACAGACTTCCTGTTGAAGAGTTTATCCTTGAGCAACTGCATACTTATGCTAGAGTGGAGAAAAATACTTCACCTGCAGAGCTCGGTCACACTACCAGCTGCTATGATTGGCTGACGCCACAACTTATTCATAAACCAGCCCCGAGGTGAAATAACATAAACGAAGTGAACGGTAAGAATCAAGCCATCACCTGGACAGGAATGAGAAAGAGCAAAAAGTCGTGGCTCACCACTTCTCCATCTTCTTTCACAAACGAAGACTGACTCATACTGGAGTCTTCCTTGAAGAAATTTCACTTCTCGAGAAGCGATTGCTCGCGCACACCACGAATGTTTGCTCCGGCTTATGCCGAAATGGTGCAAGACTTGCTTCGCATAACATTGCACCAGCTATATTAGCACTGTTTCGCCATTATGGACGAAACTACAACAATTATTTTATTCGATGTGCGTCAAGATATGTTAAAGCCTCTTCAAGCCACCAGCTACTACTTTGACCTGCGAAAACGAAAGCAACAACTTCGCTAAATATGACCATCAACGTCTTAAGTACTGACAAGAGTTCACTTAAATGGTTTGTAAATGTGCACCTACGATTAGAAACGTTGCTGCAATTGAAGCCAAGGGAAAAAATAAAAATAAAATCCACAATCAAATCTTCACAATAAAGCCAGCAGACGAAATCTCTTGTTGCAGAAGAAATCCAAAAATGGCGGCACAATGGTGCAAGTGAGTACGTTAATTTCCCATAGTTGTACAGTAACATAATGTGCTCAAATAAGCCTTATCTGAAAAACTTGGTCTGAAATAATTTTACAGCATTCCAGTGACATTCGTGTTTTTTTAAAGCTTAAACCTGACGCATTTACTTTTCTTTAATTGCCATTTCAAAGCTGCATACACCAAGGTCAGACTCTAATTTACCCCCTTACCAATTGAAGAAGTACATATGCCTACTAAATTTCTATCTTATCGGAGAGTATGATCAGACAAGTTTTAGTAGAGCTCCATAAGGCCTTCATATGACTCATATGGAGTAATTGAAAATGAGGTTATAGGTCATATGAATATTTTCATTGGCCTTTAGCACATCGTTGGTGTAGTAGCTCACTTTAGGTAAGCATTAATGGACCCAGAAGCAAAGAAAACGATCCAACGGCACAATTCCTAGAGCGTTTCGCGCATAAAACTATTCAGCATTGGCTGCTTGCTTTTGCTAATAACGATTGGCTGGCGCCTGTTTTTACAAACCGTTGTAGCCTGGGAACTGCCGTTGCGCCGCGAGCCTCGCAAACAATTGAGACGCGTCGCCTGGCGTATATCAGGCCGCCTATTTTATAAGGAACTCAAGTTCGTGCGTAACACCCGTAAGCACACTAGTCAGTACAGGACCCCTTGAAGTGCCTCAGTGTAACGTGCCACTGAAGCCGGTTTCGGAACCCTCTGCAATTTTTTTTTTCACTTAGTTTTCAGCTCACACCCCAATTCATGTTTTTCTCTTCACGTCACGTTGAGCCCTTGGCGTCCTACACTCGCAGCGTGAGCACTGTTATAGGAAAAATAATATGCCAGTTAACTTCTTTCATTTTTCTTTTCTCATCCTTCATACTCGATGCGTTTGGGCCTGTTTTCATCTGTTTTGTTTCTTAGACTCCAAGCTGTTTCGGACGTCCAAGTAACGCATTGCTTTTGGGTTGGCTCTTAAGGGGAGCTCTCTGCTGAGACAACTACGATGCTTCTTGTTTTATGAAAGTTATGTTCTGCAAACCCCAGATTCATTACTACAGCAAGCGATACTTGGTCTCACTGTAGCACCCAGATAGGTCGCCTTGAGAAAAACAACGATGTCAAAGGTTCGTGGAATTATTTATCATGTTTGTTTTGCGTTGGCAGCACCTGCGATGTTGTACTTCTACTGACATATTTTTTTATTTCATTCTCTTGTGAGAGGATTAAATAAAAGATCAGGGTGAAGCGCTCACGCATTTCATCTCCTTCTCAGTATTTTCTTCGTAACCTAATTTATCAGAAATATAAAAACTCAACTTCGTTTTCGACAGAGGCTCTCTTCACAGTTAGATGAGAGCAAACCAAAGCCTTTTCATTCGCCCGACTCGCCTGGGAAAGGAAAAAGTACTGTTTGCCCTAATAACAACATTCTGTTCGAGACGCCGACGTACACAATGAGCAGGCGGCGCAGTGAAGTCTTGAATGCACTGTCCGCGATAAGAGGGGTGCCGTGGACCGGAACAAGAAAATAGAACTCTTTAAGTTAACTATTTAAACCGTAACAGCTGGCTCCCTTCGCACTCCCCCAGAGGGTTTCTGCGCTTAATGATAAAAATCAAATTTTAAAACAACTCAATTTGTGAGAACTTTATGGCCAATACTGCTTCGATGGTTCGAGCACCGATAGTGCATTACATCGGTGGCGGCGGAGATGACTTTCCATGCACAACATTTATTCTACTGTCTAAACATTGCATTTCATGCACATAAGACTAATGCTCATGATAATAAACGGCATGTTTTGTTTTTTCATTTAATAAATTGGATAAGAACAGACCGACCAACACTTTTCAAAAAAAGCCCGGGTGGTAGGGATAAAATGTGTCATCCTTAACTAGATAAAAAGAAATGTTTAGCTCTATGGTATTACGTTCGGACTGTGTGTAGCTTAGACTATTCAGTACATACATTGTTGAAAACTTTAAACAGCACATGTGAAGAGCCCTAACGCATCAGCACACGCCAACAACTTGCAAACTAAAGCATTTAGAGTTTAACTACATGGAAAATATTCCATTTACGCTCGGCATAGAGTGATAGAGTGGCGGGAAATCCCACACATAACGCATAATTGATTAACCTACAATTCACACACACACACACACACACACACACACACACACACACACACACACACACACACACACACACACACACACACACACACACACACACACACACACACACACACACACACACACACACACACACACACACACACACACACACACACACACACACACACACACACACACACACACACACACACACACACACACACACACACACACACACACACACACACACACACACACACACACACACACACACACACACACACACACACACACACACACACACACACACACACACACACACACACACACACACACACACACACACACACACACACACACACACACACACACACACACACACACACACACACACACACACACACACACACACACACACACACACACACACACACACACACACACACACACACACACACACACACACACACACACACACACACACACACACACACACACACACACACACACACACACACACACACACACACACACACACACACACACACACACACACACACACACACACACACACACACACACACACACACACACACACACACACACACACACACACACACACACACACACACACACACACACACACACACACACACACACACACACACACACACACACACACACACACACACACACACACACACACACACACACACACACACACACCTCCTGCATGGTTTTGGACAGACGAAGATGAGCTCACGAGTTGGGATACACTTAAACAAAAGCTGAGAGATTTGTTTGGCAACCCCTACGGTCAGCAACATGCCGCGAATAAGGCCTTATCCAGAAGCGCGCAGACGTCAACAGAGCCCTACGTCAAGACGTCTTGGCTCTGTGCCGCAATGTTGACGCGCACATGACTGAGCCAGGCGGGGTTTTCGACATTCTCAAAGGCATCACCCATCACGCCTTCAACTTGCTCGTCTTCAACAACTTGGTGACGTCGACGCAGTTATCAAAGACTACAGTCTCCTGGAGCTCGCAAGAAGCCGACATATAGACGAACAGTTTGCCGATATACCAAACACCACCGCGGCATCTTCTGTCGACGCTTCCCGTCCCAAAAACACTGGCGATGTTACCCGGATTGTACGGTGACAGAGCAATGCCGCCTATCTGGCTGCCTTCAAATCCAGCTCCTCCAACGCATCTGCAATCACGGTTTCCCTGATTCAGGCAGTTGTCCGCCGAGAGTTCGCCAAGATGGGCCTTCACGCCGTCTGCTCGGCCCATCGCCCGGACGCTTGTCCGCATTCTTCGATTCCACCCCACCCCACAGCTTATTACCCACCACGTTTCCGCAAACCACCAGAATGATGCAGTGCTGACGACCAGCCCATTTGGTTTCACTGCTATCGAATCGGGCACATTTCCCGTCACTGTCGCACTCGCTGGAGTTCCCCGCCCCAGACCACCTATACTGGCTACTGTTGCCCAAGCGGCCCTTCTCGTCTCTGTACATCACGGTCCGATAACGCTGCCACTGAAACTGCTTCACCGAACCGCCCCTATTCACGGTCGCCTTCGCCCCAACGCCAGCAATCTCGCTCACCCCAGCCCCATCACTCATAGTCCCCGACTCCCTACAGGCGCTCCCAGACGGAAAACTAGACAATGCGGCGCCTCGAAGTGACGCTGCATTGCTCCCTACGCCACCAAATCCTCTACTGACACTGCCCACTCATATGAACCGCCTTGAAGTGCAAGTCGACGGCGTTCCTATGTCTGCTCTTGGAGGCACTGGGGCGCATTTATCTATCATGAGCGCTGACCTTCGTAACCACCTGAAGAAAATACTAACCCGCCATGCCGCCTGTTCGTGTCGCCGACGGCGGAACAACTCCCATAATTGGTATGTGTACCGCCAGAGTCTCCTTCGCCGATCGTGCCACTATCGTTCTCTCCACCGTCATCGCTCACTGTCCTCGCGACATCATTCTCGGCCTGGTCTTCCTCTCCGCGCGTTCTGCTCTCATAGGCTGTACTCTCCGCCTTGACCTGCCTGTTCTAGATCCCGCTGAACCACCCCCGTCGCCTCAGTTCCGCAGACTTCGTGCGCTTTCCACCTTCAGCACTGACTTACGCTGACTTTGTGTCATCCCCACCAGTGCCCGATAGTCACTACGTCGCGACTCCCATGCAAGCCGTTCTCCTTAGACACGGTATCACAGTATCTCATACAATTTTATCTATTACGGCGAATTGGGTCTGCCTGCCAGTGCTCAATTTTCGCTTCACGACACAAGTGGTGCAAAGAAGGATGTCTCTGGCCCGACTTTGCTCATTCAAAGAGCACTGAGTAGTATGAAATAAATTTCATACTTTCTGCCGACCCCAGCATAGTGCAGGATGTAGAAGTGTTAAGTGATCATAGGTTAGTCAGATCTAGGATTCACCTCAATTTGAAGAGAAAAAGAGTAAAATTGGTCAAGAAGAAACAACACAACCTAGACGCAGTAAGGGTAAAACCAGACCAATTCAAGCTGGTACTGGCAAAAAAATATGCAGCCTTACAACAGAGCTGTAGATGAAGGTGACATAGAGCTAATGAATGAAACCGTAACTAGGCCCACTTCAAAAGCAGCAACTGAAGTGGGCGGTAAGGCACCAAGGCAACCAGTAGGTAAGCTCTCACAAGTAACAAAGGACCTAATAAAGAAACGGCAAAGAATGAAAGTGTCCAACTCAAGAGGTCAGGTAGCATTAGCGGAACTGCCAAAATTGATCAACAAGGAGAAAATAAGGGGTATTCGAAATTATAACGTGAGAATGACTGGGGAAGCTGTAAAAAATGAACGCAGCCTAAAATCAGTGAAAAAAACTTGGCATAGGACAAGCCAAGATATATGCACTGAAAGATAAGCAGGGTAATATCATCAGCGATTTCGAAGATATAGCAATAGCTATAGTAGTAAGCTATAAAGATATAGTAAATTCTATACTGGCTTGTACAGTAACCAGAGCAGCTACGATATCTCCATTCGAAGTAATAATGAACAGGGTACAGAGGCTCCTTCTATAACTAGCGACGAAGTTAGCAGGGCCTTACAAGACATGAAACGGGGAAAGCGACAGGAGAAGATGGAAAAACAGTCGATTTAATCAAAGATGAAGGATACATAATGCTTGAAAAGCTGGTAGCCCTTTATACGAACTGTATCACGACTTCAAGGATCCCAGAGAACTGCAAGAATGCCAACATTCTACTAATCCACAAAAAAGAGAGGCATTAAAGAAATGAAAAATTATAGGCCGATTAGCTTAGCTCCAGTATTGTATAATATATTCACCAAGATAATTTGCAATAGAATAAGGGCAACACTGGACTTTAGTCAACCAAGGGAACAGGCTGGCTTCAGGATCCTGACTTCTACCTCCTCCAGTGCACTACATCTGCAGGCTTGGAGTGACGCCTGACACCGGTGGCACGGCTTCTTAAAGTTTGCATACCACAGGCGTGTCTGTAGAATATACAGTTCCTGTATCATAATTAGTGCTTCCGCTACTGTGAAGTACTTGTTCATAACGTTTATTCTTCCTCCCGTTGAAATGATCCTTCACAAGTTTTCAGCGGGTTCACAGAGGTATCTAACGAAATCGGCGAAATCCCAGTGGTGTTTTAAGCGCAATTTTTGCAAAAGAAAATTCCGACATTGGTGTTGAAATTGATGTTGCACGTGTTATAGGTATATCTCGCACACTGTTTAATCCGGATCGGGGAAAGCTTGCGGTGAACAGCGAGTGCACACGCCGTGACGGGTTGCACGGCTACAGCTGAACGCCTGAAGGTCACAGTCCTTCGTATTTAGTGCGCGTAGAAAGCTTGTGATGACTGAAACCTGTACATCTCAAGATAACGCGTAAGTTTATGCTAAACTCGCTCTCGCGACAGAAGGCCCCAGAATATGAGAAAATAAATTATGAACCACGTTAGCGCACGTTAAGTGTAGAAACTGGAAACAACACCAGGGTTCGCCAGAAGAAGAGGCTCCGGCCAACATTTTGACGGGCGCAGATGTCGTTTTGTAAGGAGTACTTCTGCTATTTCTTTGGGTGTTTTTTTTTTTGCTCATGAAGTTACTTTCATACTTTATTCAAGCTACATGAAGTGAAATCCTCAAGCCTCTACGTTTAAAAAAAGAAAAGCGGGGATGTTCATATGAGCGTTTCAAGAAGCGAGAAAAAGCAGAAAGCACGTCGTAGACTGGAGCTATTTCGCGCGCACGTGCATTTTGCTTGTTTGTGCATTGGGCGTAGCTTACATTTTCTTACTTCTCCTTGCCGGAGCCGCTTTTCTGCAGGGAAATCAAGGGGCGCAAAAGTTCCTTTTCCCACTCGCTGCTATCATGAAAACGAAATGAAGAGACACAAGTTCAGCCTAATGACCACCTTTGCTGCCCTCCTGCGTGTAGTATTTCTATGGTTGGTTGCAGAGCAGTGCGATGGGGTAAGGGGAGAGCTATCCACTTCCCTAGTGCATTTCTTTAGCAAGGAAACCTTCCTTTCTTTCTTTTTTATAGTTCTGCCCGTAATTAGGGACAAAGCGTGCCAGGACCAATGACTTGCGTAGCGCCACGAACAGGTTGTCCTTTATAGCGTAACCCTAGTGACGAAAATCGGCAAAGAAAAAAAATACAATAAAAAATAACTTCCCTGGGCCAACCTTAAAGCTCTGCAGGCTGTCGCAAGGAAGCAGCTGACACTTTCTTTGCAGCGCTGATCTTGCGTATTCATGGCGTTGCTGTGATGGGTTCCGGCGTAGCGTTCTGAAGCTTAGATGTTGGGAAAAATTAGTTACAAAATTTGTGTTTACGTAAACCCCAGCACATAAAAGATGCAGCCTTGAATTCCGTTATCTGTGCCCACTATCTCAGTCATAATGGCGCCAAGGGATGATTAGCATGCCGATTTGAACCAGTAGATCAGTTTTGCTTGTTAAAGGCCGACGTCAGTCAGCTTCTACAATGTCACGTGTGGGCGTTACAAAGTGCGACGCACAAGGAGCACTTCTACTAAGCTGAAGTTACGCGCACCCCGCCTTTGCTTTCAGCCCTGGAGTGTATCGTCGTAGCATGCCGATGTGGAATGTTGCAGCCGCTTACTGGTACCTCAGAGCCGCGGTACTGCAGAGTGTGTCATGCACTGTTGTCCGTGTAAGTCGACTAACTTACACACTCGAGAAGCCGTACCTAAAACTTAAGTGGACTATGGATGTTCTAACGCGACAGCGTTAAGCGCCCTGTGTCGTAGAAAATCCGTTGTCGGTGTCGCCGTCAGCGGCGTTGTCCTTCAGAAAAAGATCATCCCGAACCACAACCACGCAGGCCTTCCGCGTGGTGCATAAGCGTTACTAAACTAATTGAATTTCTCAAACTGAAAAAAAATCACAAAGTCCGACTTGCGCACAACCTACGGACATGATAGCGTCGAAATGTAATTTTAATACACGAGAAAATAATTGGAATATACGGAAAAACATCATTCTATTACACGGGAACTCAAACACTGGAAACAACACCAGGGTTGTTTGTCCCCTTTATCCTTGCTTACGGGGGTATGAGCCACTTATGAGTCACTGCTTGTAGCTTCTGCCTTACGGAGGTATGAGCCATTGCTCTGCCCTGCACAACCGCCGGGATCGGTCCACCATTGTTTTCTATCGGGCCCCGTGTCGCAGAATATCCGGTGTCGGTGTCGCCGTCAGCGGGGCCCGATAACGCTATCGTGTTCCACTTTTAAAGGTGAAGCTTGAGCGTCCTCCACGTTTTTTTTTTCGTTTTTTAAAGATCAGAAATTGTAATTATCCAAAGCGGAATAATAAAGTCGCAGTATCGCCCGAAAGCGAAGCATTGATTGCGATTGCAAATTAGTACACAGCTATATGAATTAGGCTTAGTGGTTTGATCGGCAGTGTGCACTGTTGCAAACATCCGCATACTAACTAAATTAAAACGCACAGTGTGACGCGCGCACACGCAACATAAACACATCTCACTCGATGACCGCGAACACCCGCTGTCAGAACGCTAGCGTGAAGAGCGGCAGCAACGGGAGCCAATTCGCCTTCGTGCTGCCTCTCGCTTCAATGCGAACTATGCGCGCCATAACACAGCGCACAAGACGCCATCAGATATCTCAGGTCGGCTAGCCTTCGAACCCACCGCAGATTGCCTCCAAGATACGACGCGTTCGGCCATGACACGCGCTGCCGAGGCCAGATTACTAGTAGAGACGCGCGTACCCTGCCCCCCCCCCCCCTTCCTAGCACGCGCACATTTCCCCCTCCCTATGCGTGCGCAAAAAGTCGGCGCTTCTACTCCATGCTTTCCTGCCTTGCGCGCACGAGCAGACGTCCGCCGCACCAAGCCACCACCTTTCTAGGTTCACCCTCGCATGCTTTCCCTCGCACCTATGGCATACGGCGCGAGGCCGCAATCTTATCGCACTTGGTCTTTAAATACGCAACTTAACGGCGACGACGACGGAAGAAATTCGCCTGGAGTGTCAACATAGTTGCTATCGCAGTTATATGTTCTAAGACAGAGTTTACGTCTATTATATAAGAACAGATACGCGTACCTGCTTGGGTCCGAACATCAGGCATGACCTATGGGCCCCGGGTGCCAGACGACCTAGCTACGCCACTGCTCCTGAGGCTAAGTCTAGCTGCGGGCGAGCGAAAGTTAGATAGGCTTATTTACGTACATCGGAGTTAGAACGACACAAATTACGACAGAAATAGCCAAGTGTTTTAGATGCCTTAGCACAAATGGTAGTTATGTGCTCCTTCCTGGAGAGGGTAGGGGTTAGATTGATTCCTAAGTGGGCGTATGAATAAGCATGACGTACCACTGTATTGTTTATAGAATAAAGGAAGCTAGACGTAGAGTGCTTACGACTGCACGAAACTACCTTGCTTTTAGCTGAGTTAAGGGTCACTAGCCATTTATCGCACCAGGAGTTAACAGCATTAAGATCGTTTTGAAGGGTAAGATTATCATTAGGATCTTTAATAACCTGGTAGACAATGCAGTCATCGGCAAAGAGCCTTATACTGGAAGTTGTTAGTGCTAATGTCATTAATGTAAATTAACAATGGGATAAGGCCCAGGACGCTAGCCTGCTGTACACCATATATAACGTCACAAAAGGAAGAAGAAAAATTATTTGCCACTGTAAATTGAAGACGACAAGATAAAAAGTTTCTAATCTACGACAAAGTTAAACTGTCAGTTGCAAGGGGTGATACTTTTGCAATAATATGACCATGTGCTACACGGCCAAATACTTTAGAGTAGTCTAGTAGTCTAGAGAGCTGCAGTCACTTTGAAGGTTATCAGACATGTTAGAATATAGATCCGTGGTTAATTCAAGTGTTTCTGTTTAGCATGACAAGGTTTTCCGAAATCCATGCTGTTTACTGAAAACTAATAATTCGATTCAAGGTGGTTGTAAAGGTTCGATGAAATATTCTGTTCGAGAAGTTTGCAGCAGATACACGTCAGCGAAATTGGACAGTAGCTTTCAGCTGGCTGTCAACTTTCATATTTAAATATGGAAATAATCTTAGCGACCTTCCATTCGGTCGTTAACGGTTCAGATGTTAATGACTGTTTAAATAGTTGGAATAATATTTGACCTCAAATGTAAGAGATATTTTGCTGTATTTTAGAATTTATGTTATCAATATCACTAAATGTAGATAGTTTAAGGTTAGAAATCAGACATATTATGCCTCCCAGCGAGATTTCAATCGGCTCCATAAAACGAAAGTCCGTTTCGGGAACAAATGGCACACTGCAACGATCTTCTCGAGTGAAAACAGATGAAAAGAAACCTTGCATAAGTGAGTTGCGATCTGGGTCTGCAGTTGGTACCCGTTCTTGAGATATAAACCAGTCAAAAGGCGAAGACCAGAGGAGAGACTTGGCACGCACAAGGACTCGACTAACAACAGCCACAGTTGTTAGTCCAGCCGTTGTGTGTGCCACGTATCTCCTCTAGCCTCCATCTTTTGACTGGTTTGATTAAATCTCAAGCAAAGAAACCATTGAGCTCTGACGCGCATCTCTTGATCAGAAAGTCGTGTTAGGCAATATTGCGGTGTAAGGAAACAACGCTGCGCACGTTATTAAAAGCAATCGTTCTCCAGAACTTTTTAGGCTTAGATTTCAAGAGAGAAGACAGGTCATGTGAGTAGCATTTATTTCTAGCTGTTTTCATAGCTTTACAATACGCTTTTAAATATTCTTTGTATTTTGCCCGACAAGACAAAGTGTGGAGGCGTTTTATACCTTCCTAAAGTCGTTTCATTTTATTTCTTAATTATGTGAGTTTTTGATTAAACCATGGGTTAGTTTTATCATTAGTTATATCAATTAAGGGAACATACTTGTGCGCCAGAACCGAGATTTTGTCTTTCAGAAGAATCCAATTGCCATTTACAGAGTCAGACGAAAATGAGGACAGAAATGTCCGATTAAAGTGCACCTCTAACTCGGCATTTTTTTTTTTAAATTTGGCGTTGTTATAGTGATGAATGTTTTTAACTGTTACTCCTGAAAAAGCAAGCAGGATGTAAAGTTTCAGCTGCAACATATTATGATCACTAAAACCACTGATGCGAGAAATCGGCCCTACGGTATCAGCATCATTAGTTAATTGGAGATCGAGAATGTTGGAACCGCGAGTGGGTTGGTTAATGACTTGACACAAATTCTAATCCAAAATTAGGTTGATGAGGTTTCGCAGCATTACAAGTGGATGACAAGAGCTGCCAATCAAAATGGGGAATGTTAAAATCACCGGAAAGATAAATAATATTGGCAGGAAAGTGTTTCGCAGCCTGAGATACACTTTCCCTGAGTTGTTCCATAAACGAAGGACCACAATCTGGCGGAGGATAGAATGCTCCTAGTAATATTTGTATGGAAGGTGATGAACATGCGATCTAAACAATTTTGAGTGCCGTGTTTGTGTCAACAACTGAAGATATTCCCTTAAGCTCACTCGCACAGTGTCATGATGTGCAGTTGAGCTTTTTCCCTTTTTGTCAGGGCAGCGAAACATCTGTACAAGAAGCCAATAAATTAGTT
Source organism: Dermacentor andersoni (assembly GCF_023375885.2). NCBI lineage: Eukaryota > Metazoa > Arthropoda > Arachnida > Ixodida > Ixodidae > Dermacentor > Dermacentor andersoni. Next base: position 190,776,580 of record NC_092814.1, on the reverse strand, counting down.
ATTCTCGGAAGTTCCATTTTACACTGCCCTTTTCAGACGTAGCCAAGAATTGCCAGATGAGCTTCTTCCTGGATGAGTTTCTGTATTCTTGTGGCTAATCCCACTGAATCGACGTGCCGCTGTGATACAAGAGGTATAAATCCTTAAATTGACCTAAATATGTGTCATATTTATCTGTGCAATCACCTTTCGTCAACATCTTTTCCTCGACATCACACATCCCTGTGATGCAGACAGTAACAGCTACAAGCGATGAGGTTGTAGGCGCGTCATCCGCTACTGCTGCAAACTCAAATAACCTTCCCGTTCAAAATGGCAACATTGCATCTACGTACTTAGAAATATATTTTTTTTTCACGAAACCCTCGGGATTAGGATAGCGAGGTGAGGACGAAGAGCTTCTATAAAGGGACGGCTGAGAAGTACCCACAATGACGTTCATGTTTTTTGCGCCACAAAACACGATTACAAACAAGAAGAGGTTGTCCTGCTTCTTTACTTCTTGTAGTGTTGGCTTTCTTGCGGCGCAAAAATAAAAAAGACTAGAAAGTAAATGCAACAAAGAAATCACTAATATCCACCTTTACGAAACTGTGAAGAAGTTTTCTACAGCAAACAAAATGCCCCATTTCGTAATGTTCAGTTAGTCCGTAGCGGCAGCGTACGAAACCCCACGACAAGAACAGGATCAAAATTTAATATAGGCTCTCTTTTATTTCGGCGTTCATTGCGCCATATGTTGAAGCAGACTTCGACTAGCAAGTGCAGAAAAACATGGTTTCATCATGTGTCTGGAACTTTCGAAGCAATTCATGTTCAGGATTGCCTCCGTTTAATATCTCGCAAAGAAGGACGGCCAAGACGCCTCTCAATGCTAGCCATGCTTTTGCGACTGCCCCAGGCAGTCTCACAACACTTTGCCATAGAAAGTGCCTCCACATAAATCCGGAATTATCTTGTGGCCAAGCACACGAGGACAGGCACTAGTTTACAGTGCGGCCCACTTGGCACGGTGTATCTAAACAGTTTGTAGACAGACGCGCTGCGGAACCGCCGGAGCCCGTGCGCAGAACGCTGAAGCCAGATGCGGACACCAGAACGCTGCCGTAGAGCCAATTGACCGGAGCGGGACGACGCGTCCACTTGGGCCGCCATGACGCAACAATTAATTTCCCTCGATTGAATTCCCATTCTTTCTTTATTCACCATTCACGCCAAGCCGAGGCCGGTGATAACGTGGGTGGGATCACTGCTCGTAATTGGAATAGAATCGTTACGTTACCTCCGCCTTGGTTTCGTTGTCGTTTTGAAGCCAAGCTGATTGCGCATTGCTCGCGTCTCTGCGAGGCACACTGCGATGCGGTTATCAGTGGGTGCGAAATGAACGCAATTCTCCGCGGCGTGCAAACTCGTGAAACGTGAGTGGAGTGGACAGTAAGCGATGCCCAGCTAAAGATGTCTGTTAAACTCGTAGAAACTCAAGTGTCCGATATATATTATGCGTGCTGCAGGGTGAGAGAACACCTTACATCGAAGAGCGCCAGTCTCATTTCACCGAGTTCCTTATGCCTGTAACAGTCTTGCTTGCGACAAATTAGGCCCTCGCCTTTGTGCTTGTCATCGACGCAACAACCATTAAGCATGACATAAGCGCGGTAATTAACTTGTTAGAGTTCGGTTGAGCACCCCCTACTTATTTCCTGGTGCGAGCTGGGTGGTATACGTTATTGAACGATTTTGTCCTCGTTTTTTGCTTCTTTTACGCAAAACGTAATGTGCTGCTCGAGCGCGTATGTTACATGAACGTTGTACATGTACTCGATATACAGATTCTATGCTTATAGAATTACTTCCGCGTGTTTCTTTTGTAAATGTCACACAATGTTTGTTACTCGCGACTACACAATATCTTCAGGGCGCTAGTTTTTAATTCGGTGAGTTCTTATGTCATTACTTTAAGCAATTATTTGATTTATGACAATGTCACCAGCTACATACTTGCAAGCGCCATTAAATCTTTTCGTATCTATCTTCACACAAAGAAATATATCACCCTGCGCCTACGTAAACACGTGCACGCGAACCTAAACAAAAAAAATCGGCGCTATATATAAACAAATTAGACAAGTTGTTCGAAGACTTGGAAGCCCAATGAGTGACCATCACGTTGAACTACTTGGCATTCAAGAACGCATATTGAATCTGTTAAGCAATCATTCTGACGAGATAATGACCGATTGCTAGTGGATAAAACTGAGACTTATAGGCCTCTCCATGTCAAAAATAACGGATTTATCCCCCCCCCCTCTCCCCTACTAGTGTTGCTCTGGAAATTGCGGCTCGTAGTGGCAGCAGATAATCGGTCACGCAAGTTTTTTGCCCCACCTTGAAATTATGACTGTATGCGAAGAATAAGTTGTGGGGCGGCAACATAACGAAGTACGTTTATTTTCGGCAGATCACGTCGTAACATCAAAGATGGCGTTAAGGCAGGAAATTTGCCACAAACGGCCAGGATTTGAAAACGCGGCATGTCGACGATTCGTCTGGTCACTCCTGCACAAGTAAAGGTGTCTCTTTCGTCTTTAGTTTTTTTTTTTTCGCACAAATACTTTAATGTACCTGATACTTTCGTGCGCAAAGGAAAATAGGATCTGATTGAGCTCGTGAGGATCAATCAGCTCGTACGGTATTACTGTTCTTAAGAACATATGTTTGCCAACCATTATATACAGCCGAGCTAGTATTAGCGAAAGCGGCCGGCCAATGATGGAGACCTCTTACTGGCCAAAGGTTTCGTGAACTCGGCCCGTGGAAACAATCTAGTGGTTGCGATTTGGTCAGTTTCAGCTACGTCAAGTGTCCTATTCAGCACAGAAAAATTGCTATCTTCGTAAACGACAACATTTTCTATCCCTATCAATGTAACCAGAGTGTTAAGCCAGGAAAACATTTACAGATTATCAATCAAATCAGCATCTCCGCAAAGAGAGAGAGAGAGAGAGAAAGGCAAAGGAAAGACAGGAAGGTTAACCCCAGATTATATCCGGTTGGCTACCCTGTACTGGGGGAGGGGCAAGGGGATGCAATAGGTGAGAGAGAGAAGGATAAAAAAAATAAAAGAAAAACCTAAACATACACACGCACGTACACACGAACTGTTTCTGTGGGCACTGTCGCGCAGCCCGCAAAGGCGTTCCTAGTCTTACGCAGTGTCACCGTACAGTCCTACGTCCCACAGTGCATCTCCGCAAAGTAATCCACTCCCCCTACCTCTCATTGCCAGAAGAATGCTAGCGCTGCAGAAGAGCTATTTTCCCTTACTTGTCAGCATGAGGGCATTGAACTTGTTACTTGATCCTCGCACGAAGGCATCGTGTCGCAATTTTCCGTACGTGGTTCGCTCGCCGGCACGTGGTCTCATAAAATAAGTGGAAGCGTGGGACATCACGAAGCACACATTGAGCTTGATGCGTCAAATATCCAGCATGATGTTATATTTCGCAAGCGGAGCAGTGCCTCAGAAGATCTCTCTAATTAAACGCTGTTGCCTGCGGCAACGTCCAAAACCGCTGGCAAGTAATGAATAAAGATTCCGCTCATAAAACAAAATCTGATTAGTTTTTTTTTATTTCCCGTTGTTTTTACAGTTCTTTATAAATTGTTCTACGGTTCCTTTATCGTCGTGACTCATAGACTGCAAGCAACAATCGCGCATCAATTTTATATTAGGAGTTTTGGTATTGTAGAAAGCATAGACGATCAGTTATTCAACTTTATCGTTATAGCTGGTGTTCGAAATTAAGCTTTATTGTTTTCTTAAAATTAGGCACTGGGAGGCACGCGAAGACCACCTGTGCAAATAGCTTATGTGGCCAGGGGGACACAATGCGAGATGATTATTATCGCTGTTAGCAGTCCAATTAACTAAAATTGAATAATTTACCTTTTGTTGACTGCAGTAAGCGGGTATGTTTGTACTGAAAAGTTAGAGGCAGTCGTGTTTCTACGCAGTATCAGTTGGAAGAATTCTTCTAGCGTGTCTGTGCTCCGAGATATCAGACTACAAATTCTAATTGTCTTTCGCATGATTACGCATGCAAGAGTGTGAGGATCGGCGCAAAGCACCTCCCTGATGTGACGCGGCTGTTACGTGTGGCGTTTAGTCTGACAACGCGGCGGAGGTATAGGCAAAGATTATAACTGTTTTTGCTTGCAGTCTGTGAGTCCCGGCGATAATACAACCGTAGAACAACTTATGAAGAAGTGTAACAAAAAAATAGAAAAAAAAAACTAATCAGATTTTGTTTTATGAGTGGAATCTTTATTCATTGCTTACCCGCTGTTTTGGACGTTGCCGCAGGCAATAGCGTTTAATTAGAGACATTTTTCGAAGTATTGCTCCCCTTGCGAAATATAACGTCATGCTGGATATTCGAGGCATCAAGTTCAATGTGTGCTTCGTGATGTCCCACGCTTCCACTTATTTTATGAGACCACGTGCCGGCACGCGAACCACGTAGGTTTATTAAGCCGTAATGCCTTTAAATGATGAAAACACCCGTGTACTTAGATTTAGGTGCACGTTAAAGAACCCCAGGTAGTCGAAATTTCCGGAGTCCTCCACTACGGCGTGCCTCATAATCAGAAAGTGGTTTTGGCACGTAAAACCCCATAATTCAATTCAATTAACTTTTCAATACAAACGTACCCGCTTACTGCAGTCAACAAAAAAGTTAATCATTCAATCTTAGTTAATTGGGCTGCTGACGGCCGTAATTATCATCTCTTTGTGTCCCCCTGGCCATGTAACTTATTTGCACAGGTTGTCTTCGCGTACCTCCCAGTGCCTAATTTTAATAATACAATAAAGCTTTATTTTGAACACCCTGTATTTATAGTAAGCTTATTCACCTTAACAGGCTGCCTTCATGGAAAGTGCACCGTAATGAACGACTGCTTTGAATGCATTTTCATGTCTTGCACCGCTGTTATCCATATTTAGCCTCAGCTGCTGCGCAAAAGAAGTTAGCAAACTTTTTTTGTGAAAGGCACTACTAAATGAGCCAAAGTAATGAGCCCAGGCGGGGGAGAGAGCGGGGCTGGTCATAGGTCGCGCCTTCAAGTTCAGCAGTCGTGACGGTGATCCGCATCAAGAGCGGTGAAAATACGGCAGATCTCTTGTAGTATCAACAACACGCCGCACTCCAGGTCCTTCTGCTCCGACAACAAGGCAACTTTCCAGACCCCCTGTTTCGCGTATCCTGGGAGCAGCTACCGCAGCTATCATACAAGACCACAATTGAGCAGTTGACAAAAAATTATGATATAATATTTCATTGACTGCCTAGTCACATCGCCATCCATGTAAACGTGCGACCTAGCGGACGCAACCATTCGATCTGCCCACGAGGGCGTGGGCAGATCGAATGCTTTCGAGAGCTGTTGCAGTGAAAATACCTTGCGCGGTTGGGCGTGACCTAACATTGCACGCGTAGAACGAATCTTAGTTTACGAACGCATGCCTTCGTTTTCTGAATTATAATTAACAGTCTCCTCCTACGTCCGGTCTCTCATGACATGACTGCACCCTTTTAGACGGGTTATGGCTTGGTGTAGCACTTTCAAATGCGCACTCATTTTTTCATTGTAATGACCAACCGGCCACTCTGGGATTTCTGCTGGTGCAGCGAAGAGCAGCGCTCTTATTTCACATTAGACGAACTGCACTATCATACGCTCACAAAAACCAAAATTCTTCGATATTAGCCTGCATGGTCATCTCAGCGCGAGCGGCTATAAAGGCGCTGCTGCGTTAACTTGGCCTCACCAGACGTGGAGCAGCATTGTTGTGTCGCCTGCGAGACATTCGCGAGCACTTATTCTTTCCTAATCAAAACGGTGGGCACTGCTAATTTCAGACACATGTGCTTTGAAGAAACCTGAAGGACATGTTGCACGAGTGCCCGGCCTTCGATGATCAAAGGTGAGCCGTTCGCACTGATTTGGAGCCGTCTGACGCCAGAGCTCTCAATGAATTATTTATGCTAGGGCTGTTCCAGCCGTACAAACGAACCAGCGGAGCTACGACGCGCCCGTGACTGGCCTGTACTCTGCGAACGGCTTCGTTATGCGGTCTGATTATCTTAAGTTTACCGGCATTTTTAAAGATCGCCTGCAGCAGATAGCCTAATCGTTTACTTTTGGCTCGATTATCCGAAGAGGCGGACATTGCTAGCTTGAGAAATAGAAATGCTGATTCAAGTAATTAGCACAAACACACTAATTATCTTTTTAATTAATTGCGTTACGACAGATATTACAATTTGTGAATTGTAGGCGGAGAGCTCGCAAGACGCATACACTTGAAATTAATTTCCAGGATCACACCAGTTTCAAAATATTATTTTTCAAAGTGTGGGACAAAATACATGGTCGTTCCAATAATTTTGGTGCTTCAATGCATAAAAGAGAATTTTCTTCAAAAAGTAAGTGGAACAACAGTGCATTCTTACAGCAAGTTTTATGTCGCAAATCTCCAAGCTGGCGTCATTCTGGAGATTCATTCAAAGTGAGTACGCCTTGCAAGCTGACCAGCTACAATTCGTAAATTGTAGTGCCGTCAAACATCAAAGATTGCGGTTGCACTCCGCTATTTAGAAATGCATTCATCTTAAACAAGTCTAATGACAGACTGGCGAGAGAAATTACTGAGACTGGCCAGATATACGCACAATTTGCCACGTGTGTCAGTGTCCCGTCAGTTGCCTTGACGGATAAAGAAATTTGATATCTCCTCGGGCATTAGTATTTTTTGCATGCGATTATGCTCGAGCTTTGTATCAACTTTTGACTGCGCATGTGCTGCCCTCCGCTCCCTGGCAAATCTTTCATTAAACTTCAGTTGAAAGTGAGCGTCTGTCCTGTCCACTCCGTTTCTTCCCGCCCGTATTTCCGCTCAACGACACAACATGATGCACCAACTGGCCAAACAGTCTACGCTTCTTAAATTGGCTATTGCAATATGTTCCGTGAAGTAATTATTTTAAAAGATAATTAGTTAATTTTTGTTAATTAGTTGATCATATTTCTCGATTTCTCGAGCAAGTTATGTCCACTTCTCTGAATAATCCAGCTCAAGCACTAGAATTATGTTATCTGCAACAGGCGATTTTTGAAAATTCCGTAAAACTTAAGAATGATCAACCTGTACATAAATGCATCTCTTACTAAGCGTACACGTTGCTAACAGCTTTTTTACTAATGCATTTGCAGTTTATGCTGTTTGTTCGCTTTAACGTGTGTTGGTGACACTACACTTACATTATTTACGTTGTTTACGTTAGTTCTTTTCACTCATTATTACGGCGGCATCGCTCCCCATAGGCCATGCCCCAGTTGGCCTCTGTAAGGTATTTTTGAATGAATCCATGAATAGAATCACTCATAATCAATAATTAATTAATTAAATAATTATTATCTGAATCATTAATTCATAAGTACTTACTTACTTAATTAATTAATTAATTACCTGAGTTATTGATTATTTAGCTTACCAATTGTGATTAGACTATTGCAAAGATATTCGTTACAGAGAGCGAACGTTGGCGATCCCAGACACAACACGGCCGGTACAACTACTGGATGCGAAACACGCAACTGCTCGATGCGAAACATTGCAACGAGTGTGAGAGAAAAGTGTTGTATTGCTAGTATATTAGGAACTATAGGGGTAAGGAGAAATATGCTTGGTTTTCATGAGATCCCCATTAATACACGTATTTTACTCCACGTTTCCTCCCATATGTTCGCGACCTGGCGCGGCGAAATATCAATGGAAGCTATTGTTTACGGGGGAAGCAGCAGAGGATACGGGAATGCGCCCTCGGCAGAATAGTTTATTCACTTGTTTGGTTCGCAAACTTATCCGACCAGAAGACGTCGTCCCTGATGGAGGCATCATGACACCGTATGGACATCGACGACCGCGTGGGCTGCTCTCCCACTCCGATCATTGCTGTTCTCGCGTCTTCTGAGCATGACAGTGTTTAGCAGGCCTCGTGTAGGAGGCACAACGTGCAAACATTTCTTCTCTAGATTCGTTTCTTCTCGCTTTACATTAAACGATAGTCCATTTCACGACAAACAAAATACCAGCTAGCGACGCCATCGGAAAGATACTATTTCTGGCACAATTTCTGTCGCACGATTTTGTTTATATTTAGTACTATTTGTAGTGGCATGCGAAATAGACACGTAGACAGTGCAGGTCGTTGAGGATACGGCACACCCCTATCACGAACTGTGTCACGGCAGTCGATTGAGCAGTATACCTCAGGGTTTCGCGCGTAGGACTGTCAGCCGAAGCTGGACACTGTGTTAAGGGCTGGAGAGACGCTGCCTCTGAAGAGCAAACTTTTTTCCTTTGTTCTTCCTTACAAAAACGACTCTTGTTGTCTCTTAATGGGTTCCAGTGTTGTTGTTTTTTTTTTTTTTGTATTTTAACGGTTTTTCTTCGATCCCCAATGGTTTGCTTCTATTGGGAAGGCCATTATAAAACCACGTATAATAGGACAAAGAACAATTACATGCTTAACACAGAAGCCATACACCATGCTACTGACTGAGAAAGGACATGAAATAATTTTTTAAGTGGCTACCAAGCCACTGTGGTATCATCGGCAATGAATGTGAACCGCCTATCGATCCCGCTGTCTAGGACAGCTGTTGCAAGGATGCTCCGCCTACTTGCACGCCAATGCACTACATCAGAGTGTAATGAACCACATCATATGCACACCTGTTTATTTAACCCTGGATCCACCCTTGAGCCTCGGACTTCCACCAAAACCTCCCCGAAGAGACGCGACCCTTTTGTGTAGGCTATGGTTGGGAGTCGCGTTTACCAGTGCCTACGCGTTCGCATAGAGATTGCCGACACCACTGCAAGTGGCGATTTCGGTGACGCGGGAACAATTCTTCATGTTCTATGCCAGTGGCCCCCAGTACAGTGTGCAGAGATAATCGCTTTCCGTCATGCTGAACCAGTTGGACGACCAGCCTCTGTCGGAGGAAAGAATGTTTAAACATCGACGCGACTTATCGCATCAGAAGGCCCTGCAAGCGCTGCTGCGCTTCTCGAGATCGACCGGCCTGCGTGAACGGCTTTGATCGGAACATATTTTCTGTTACCTGTTTCCTTTTCTTCCTTTCACTTTTTCTCTTTTCATTTTTTCCCCTTTTTTTCTCCTCTCGCTCTTTGTCGTCTTTAGAGTGCCTATATCTCCCACCCCTCCCCGCCTTTTCTCTCTCTCTCTCTCTCTCTCTCTCTATCTCTACATGCTTAAAACGAGACATGAGTTCATGGCACAGACGGGTTGAACTATTCCGAGCCAGAGCCTCTCTATCAGGCATTGGCGTAGTTCGATGCTTCCTGGTACAAAGGGGGCGCCTGCCAAGGCACTGCTGACATAACATGAATGGACCGCGATCGGGCACCTTTTACTGTTCTTATTTATTAACTCAAGCTAGAAGCGTTATTGTGAATTATGGCACACTTATCACGGCGCTGAGGAGGACGGCACTTCGCTACAAGATAAAGAAAACATTTATTTCAACCATCGAAGTCGCTGCTCTCGCAGTTGAGTGGGTAGAGTCCTCATTCGAGTACTCCCCTGGCCATGGATGCTCGATGAACTTCCTGTACGAGCGCTTCTTGGCCCGGCAGGGTATCACCAGTCAGCTGTACCTCCCACCGCTCAAGCGACGTGCGAGGAGTCTTCAATTGTTGAGGTTTTCCCCCACACTCCACGAAATGTAGAAGAACCTAGGGCGTGTGTCGCCGGACCACGGGCTAATGCCGCCATATGTTAGTGGGCACATTCTGCTGTATCTGTGTAAGCTTGAGAATGTGTTTGTATGGATAAGTCTGATAGCTATACTACCTCTTCAGTACTGTGCTTTCTGTGAGGGGGAGGACAAATCCTGCGGTTTAGCCGCTGGATCTCGAGGCGTTCCGCAAGAACTGCTGTTGGGTCGACGAATGAGCCTTCGTTATGTTTTGTTCGTTAATTTTCCCTTTTAAGCCCACAGCCTAGACGCAGTAGTTCGTATACACGTGCACCACTTTTGCTTGTTCTGTCTGCTGCAAGCTGGGCAGAGCCCGCGAACAGTAAACGTTCCAACATTTTGTGCTTGCTCGTTTGTTAAGTGCAGGGCAACGCAATTAGCGACAGTAGGCGGCGTGAAGAGGGGTAATTCGTCCTTATTCGCACTGTTCGTCATATTGTTTGTTTCGTTTGTAGCCTTGGCTATTGTCTGGTGCCGGGCGACGGTGTTCTGTGCCTCTGGACAGTCCCGCCTCCTTGTACAATGAATACCACTGGGAGTTTCACAGAGCCCTGGCACACCCCGCGACACTTGGGCATCCGACGAATGTGACAGCCCTAATGAGAGTAACCTTTTAATTCACTAACAGCGTCGGTAATCACATAATTATCACCAGCTAATCTTGTGTTTTTACTGCAGGACGAAGGCCTTGGAAGGCATGACCCGGGGAAAACAGCCAGAGAAGTCAATTTAATCAAAGATGGAGGATGTATCATGCTTGAAAAGCTTGCGGCCCTTTATATGCAGTGCCTCACGACTTCAAATGTACCAGACAACTGGAAGAATGCCAACATTATACTAATCCATAATAAGGGAGACGTTAAAGAATTGAAAAATTACACGCCCATTAGCTTGCTTTGTTCTCCAAGGTAACTTCCAACAGAATCAGGGTAGCACTTTACTTCAGTCAACCATTAGAGCAGGCTGGCTTCAGCAAGGAATATTCTACAATGGATCACATCCATGTCATCCATCAGGTTATCGAGAAATATGCACACGGTACAATCAACCCCTCTAAATGCCTTTCACAGATAACGAAACGGCATTTGATGCAGTAGAGATACAGCAGTCATACAGGCATTGCGTAATCAAGGATCACAGGAGGGATACGTGAATATCTTGGAAAATATCTACAGAGATTCCACAGCTACCTTGGCTCTCTACAAGAAAAGTAGAAAGTTACTTATCAATAAAGAGGTCAGGCGAGGAGACACAGTCCCTTCAATGCATGCTTGGGAGAAATATTCAAGCTATAAACTATGAAGGCTTAGGAATAAGGATCAACGGCGATTATCTCGGCAACCTTCGGCTTGCAGATGGCATTTTCCTGTTCAGCAACACTGGGGATGAATTACAACAAATGATTGAGGACCTTAGCAGGGATAGTGCAAGAGTGGCGTTAAAGATTAATATGCAAAGGACAAAAATCATGATAAATAGCCTGGCAAGGTAACAAGAGTTCAAGATCGCCGGTCAGCCTCTGGAGTCTCTGAAGGAGTACGTTTACCTAGGTCACTAACTCACAGGGGACCCTGATCATGACAAGGAAACTTACAGAAGAATAAAAATCGTTTGGAGTGCATATGGCAGACATTTTCAGATCCTGACTGGAAGCTTACCACTATTATTGAAAATAAAGGTGTACAATCAATGCATTCTACCGGTGCTAACATATGAGGCAGAAACTTGGACATTGACAAAGAAGCTCATCAAGATCAAGTTAAGTACCGCACAAAGAGAGATGGAACAAAAAATCTTACGCGTAATGTTAAAAGGCAGGAAGAGAGAGGTTTGGATCAGTGAGGAAACGGAGATAGCCGATTATCTAATTGAAATTAAAAGAAAGAATGGAGCTGTGCAGGCCATGTAATGCGCAAGTTAGATGACCGGTGGATCATTAGGGTTACAGAATTGGTGTCAAGGGAAGCGCAGTCGAGGACGGCAGGAAAGTTGGTGGGGTAATAAAATAAGGAAATTTGCAGACGCAAGATGGAATTAGTTAGCGCACGACAGGGGTAATTGGAGATCGCAGGGAAAGGTCTTCGTCCTTCAGTGAACATAAATATGGTGGTGATGATGACGATGATGATGATTATGATGATGATGAAAGGCATCTCTAAGCGAACCACGATTATCTCTGTCTTGCAGCAACCGACTTCAGCTAATGAATGCAAATATTCTCATCTAATCACATCGCTTGGGATCGAATTCACAAAGCTTTTCGTTGGTAAGTGCTCTTTGCTATTGGCAGGCCACCTCCGCTAATTGTTTGTCCAGCGTCCGGGTTGGCTAATATTTTCTCATATGAACAACTCTAGTGTAAAAGCTTTTTTCCGAATACGGTCCCTGATCCTCTGCCGTCTTCGACTGTTTTTTTTTTTTTTTTTTTTTTTTTTGCCGCACGTTCGGTTACTTCATTAGAGCAGCAGTTATATTCTCTGGTCATGGAAGCGAACGTCCAAAAGCCAGTGTCGAAAATACCGTCGCGAAGATCCAGAGGCCGTCTTCACAGGGCTATGTTGACTTGCCTTGATGTCGCTCACGTATAGTATCGAGGTGACAAGACCTCAGAGCACCTCTCGAGCAGCCGGAATAATCACGTTGAAGAAAGCACCTCGTCTGCTAGTGCCAGCTCGTGTTCGTGGCTTATTCCGCCGCACATAGGACACAAACGGAAACGCCACACTCTTTTGGCGACATACAGAAATCATAAAGGCACATATTTTTGAAGTTTCATACAGCATCAGCCCAATATACTTTTTACAAGTTCGTGGAACAATGATTATATAGCTAAATTTTGCTGGTGTTTTTTAGAGTCGTAGAATTGTATTAAACCTACCCTTAACCGCTCGAACGATCTGCTATCTTTGAGCATGCTACATTATACGCTCGTGAATCATCTGGCACGTACAAACCTAGGACGGTTCACGTAACACTATGACGATTCATCGATGAGGAACAAAACAAAAAATGTGTTTTTGGGGGGGTGGGGGGGGGGGGGTGCTTCTGTCTCCATTTGGTTTCAAGACTATCCCCCCGAAATTTACTACTATCTTGGGGCTTGCTACCAAGAAAAAGAATAGCAAAATTTCTGTTATTGATTGGCCAAGGTCTCTCCTATCCACTGTTTTTCAATGCGGGGAGTAACGCGCTTAAAAGAACCCATCGTCTGATTAAAAAAGAAAGGCTTGTCAACCAATGTCAACGCGAAAGACGACAATAGTATAAGTATTTACGCGTATACATAGTACAGAAATTGAACATTAAATTTGATGCAATTTTGCATAATTGCATTATATTTTTCCATTATCTGCATTATTTTCTTCTTTGAATTGTCAGACTTTACATATTTTGTTCTGGACCCTCCATTTTTTTTTTATTCCTGTCAAGCCTTTTCATTCACTTTCATTTTTATTTTTATTTTACGCACCTGTACGTCGATGTTGTCTGCTTCCGCGTGGACTTTGGATGACACGCCTTTCTTATTTTTTTCTTTTTCACCAAGATACCAGGTGGGCCGATTGAGAATATCGGGCAGTCTATGTCGCAATGCAGTTAATTTTCGACAATATTGGCGCTAGTTACGCCCACGGCGTTCCTTTTACCTACTCTGCGACTAATTCTCACTTGTTGACCCGCTGAGGCCTGCATTTTGATACCTGTTGCCGCTAGCTGCGACGCTGTAGAGGCGCGAAAAAGTCGGGATTATTTTTTCCGTTTTTTATTATGAGGCGAGATCGTCAAAAAAAAAGGAAAACTGGGATTTCACGTCTCGTAACCATACACCTAATGCAGAGTACACTGGCGTTTCTGCATTTCGTCCCAATCGTTGCAACGCTAAGCCCTCGGGCTCATCCACGCAACGCCAAAGCCACTATGCCACCACGGTGGGTGCCAGATAGATACCCAGAGCCCACGTACGACAAACCTGCGTGAAGTCGCCAAAGAAGACTTTGTTTTTAATAAGCTAAAGTTTTAAAGCGACGCTTTCTTTCCAAACCCTCGGCCTTTGCTGACCGTGCCTTTACTGCTGCTGTGTTGCCTAATAACGCGTGTCACGCCGCGTAGCCCGTGTGCCAGTTTCTATTATAGGCCGCAGGCGCACGGACTCAACGGGCGAATCAGTCAACCTTGCCATCGACTTTTGTTTCGTAATTCTCTCTGCGTACACCTCCCCTCACCATTCTTCGCACTTCGACAAAGATGAAACGTCGCCTCCACCCCCATGACATCACTGCCTTTACGTTTCACTGCGAGCATTCGCTTAAACTGCTCTCAGATTTCGGCATAGCTTGTAACCGGTGTAGCATGGTGTAGTGCGAAAACATACACATTGCGTGACATTATGGTGGGGGCCTGCGCGGTGTACAGACAGTGCATGAAATTACACGTTACATATGATGATAAAAAGCTTGGTTGGTATTGCGCTCTTGTAACACAAGAAGGCTAAAGCCTGCTGCCCATTTGCTAATAGATGAAGTTGCACAATCAGGGTTAGGCTACTTTGTAAGACATAATTGTAATGCAGCGAGTTATACAATCGGGGCTAGGCTTCTTGCAAGACATAACAAGCCGCAATGGCAAGTATACGTGAGGCACTAAGGTGACCTCCTCACTAAGGCGCAGCGGCCCGCACTTCTTCCGCGGTGGGGTACTTGCGCGGCCTTCCTCTCGAGTCGCAAGAGCATGAGCGCTCCTCCATCGCTCGCGGACAATCAACGCCGCCGCCGCTCCGACTGTGACGTCAATGCGCAGAGCGCGCGCGTCCGCTTTTCTGCGCAACAACAGCAATTACTAAACTCATAATTCTGCAGACACTTAAGACTGCTTACGTGTGGAAATGCGAAAGTATTATACCATTTGTGGACCTCGGAACGCCATCAACGCGCTCATATTATGCTCGTATGACGTGGCGCCACCTCCTCCGCATCAATCACGTACGCCGCCCAATGACACGCGTACTCGTCAGCGAGATGGCTGCGACGTGACGTGTGCAATCAGGCAAGCACTGGGCACACATTTAGTAAGCCAGAGGCGTGGAACAGCTGTACCTTCAGGGAAGCGTTCTCGTCTCGCATTCCATATGAGCGGGTTCGATTCCCACCCAGGCCGGATTTTAGCTAAATCTTATTTTCAACGCCACTAATTTATTTTGTTTACAGGAACCTCCCTGAGACATGTGACAACAATTCGAGCGTTTTTGACGTGTTCTTACTCTTTGCTGCGTCGGCCATGTTTAGTCCCGGCGTAGATTCGCCAAGGATACCGCCAACATAGACACCTAAGGCTTTCCCCTTAATAAAGACAATTGTACGCACCGAATATAGCTTTTAATGAAACGCTTCATGAAAGCAGATCGCTATATCGCTTCAGATATAGATATCGACATATGCAAAAGCCTTAAGTGGCTCGTTGCAATGACTCATACCCGAAAAAAAGTGCCGTCTAGTCGAGTGGTCCAAAAAATATCATGTCGAGTGATTTAAAAATTTGACGAGTAGTACATAAAATATCATCGTTAGTGATGGCCCCTACCAGAAAAGAAAATACTAATGTGGAATGGCTCATATCCCAAGCAAGCGAATATGCAATGGCTGAATATGAATGAAGACACTAAAGAAAAAAAGATCGAAGGAAGGAAAGAAAGGAAACATCAACATCAGGATTGGCTCATACGCCCGTAAGCAAGCAAAGATGCAATGGCTGAATGTGAAAAAAGAAACCAAAGAAAGGAGGAACGAAATAAAGAAAGAGTGAAATAAACAACGAAAAAAGACAGAAAGAACGAAAGAAAGAACGAAGTAATCTTTACATAGTGCATTAGTTGCTCGCATTCGTCGTTGAGGAGAGTAACCTAAAGTGCAATACATTTACTTCGCACTGCAGCTCGTTGTGTCTTGCAAGCAGTCTGACCGCTCCGATCCGATAACTTAATGCATTACCACGTGTGCAGCAGGTTTTTGCCTTCACGTGTTACAGGAGTGTAACATGCTGCAGTTTTTTTTTCCTTTCTTTCTTTTGAGCACCGAGAAAGTAAGTTATTTTCACTATCGACATCAGTCCAAACGCAAGGCAAAATTGGGAACTATTCAAACACAGCAATATGCCCATGTCACGTTAATTTCTCTCTTTACCCACCTGTAACTTTCTCTCTTGTCAAAAAGGTTACTAACTTGTCCGGCCAGCCTCGGAGAACGCTGTTGCATTCGTATGGAAATGACCATTCGGATTAAGTTGGCGTCACTCCTGCAGTCTGTCGATAATTAAAATACCCCTTCACTATAGTATACTATAACGCGCAGCAGCGCTCGCTCCACGGCATTTTCTCTGCTGTACTGGTGTTACAGAGATAGCTAATAGGAAGCCACTCAGATAGATTTTCTTTTTCGCTTCCTTTGCGCCTGTAGCAGTAAGTGAAACTACTGTGGCACTAAAAGCAGCACAGAAACATAGTCATTTTCTTTACTTCATAAGCCCGGCTTCCCTATATTGCACAGTAAGTTCAATTTACGTGGGTGTAAAAAAAAATGAGGAGAAGAACGAAAGAGGGGGAGTGGCAGGAGTGAAGCAGAGCGGTAAAACCCAGGTACAAATATATTTAGCTTACAAATTATATATATATATATATATATATTACAAATTATATATTACAAGTATATTACAAATTATATATATATATATATATATATAAATATGCCGCAAATATATTTAGCTGAGCCCTCTGAGAGGGTGAATTCATACCGGCCACGCTAAAATGTTTTCTCAGCAAGATTATTTTCGTTCAGAGGTTATGATGCATAAGTCGTAAACGCGCACCTATTTCGTTACGTTGAAAGGCTATTTTCTTTTGCTTTTCTTCTTATTGTTGTTGTTCCTTTCTTTATGCGTCCCCAACAAGACAGCAATGAAAGATGGACTAAAATGTTTTCAGTGGTTGTGCTAAAAGCAATTATTGGGCTCTTTGTAACACGTTTCTCTTATCTGCGCGACTGCCGCGTTCCGCGCTTCTCATTCGGTTGATTGCTAAATGAAATGGAAGGAATTCTTTTACATATTTTGTTGTTTGATGTGTAGAAAAACTTACGGGCGGATCTCCCTACGCATCGGCCACCCATATTATGTTTTCTGAGAGGTCTATAAGGTAAGGCAAGAATCTTCTATAATCTTCAAGCTTCAATACAGATAACAAAAGGTAACAAAAGATATTGCTATAGTTTTCTTGTGTAATTGTTGTAAATATTGGAAGCCAAATGACAAAGTATTGAACTTTAAAAGAAAAGGCAGTGTGCGCGTGCCCTAATCGTTTCATCCCATTTTCTGAGAGGTCTATAAGGTAACGCAAGAATCTTCTATAATCTTCAAGCTTCAATACAGGGTGGTTTAGGTAACAAAAGATATTGCTATAGTTTTCTTGCGTAATTATTGTAAATATTGGAAGCCAAAGGACAAAGTATTGAACTTTAAAACAAAAGGCAGTCTGCGCGTGCCCTAATCGTTTCATCCCATTTTTTTAATGCCCGTGTTTTTTGTTTGTTTGTTTGTTTGTTTTTTCAACAAATTCGGCCTGCAAGCACGCCATACAAGCCGCGTGTTCGCGTGGCGATAGTGAGTGCAATAACTTTCGTTGAAAAAAGGAGTACATTTCTTGTACGAAACGCTGATGGAAGCAGATCAAGCCGTTTTACGTATGACCTTGGTTAGTGTGTTTTAACTTAGTACCTACAATAATTATTTTCTTGTGCCCATGATCAGGGGTTTCTTTATTGTTTAATGCGTAGGCATTTATGTACTTACCCAATGAGAAAATTGCCTGTCGGTCCCGTAAGACGATCCTTTTCAATATAGCGCTCGCAGCAGCGAACGAATCCACCTTCGTGCTGCCTCTCGCTTCAACGCGAGCTACGCAGCGAGAACACAGAGCACGTGCACGCAGGTGTCAGAACTCGCTCCACTGATCCCTCATCGCAGATAATTTTCAAGAGGGGAGCCCGCGCATCTCTCTCCAACGCAAACTCAACGGCGAGAGCACAAAGCACACGAGGCTGTCAGCAGTCGGTGCTCTCTGTCGCCATCGCAGGTCGCTTTCAATATACAGGCCTCGCGGTCGCGCCAGATGCTGCAGACGCCGGAGTACGGTTATTAATGTTTCGATACCCATGGATAAGCTAGTAAAGAGCAATAACGCTTTTTGTCTAACCCACTCCTGCAATAGCCCCATAAAGGGGCTGCAGTATGTATAAATAATAATAATAATAATAAAAAACGGCTTTTGATGATCGGAACGTGATCAGCGCACCTGGCGCCGCCATCTGCAGTAGTTTGCCTGCGTCGTCAATTCACCTTGCGACGCCGTCGGCAGCAGTGCGTGTCGCCGCAGCGCTGTCACTTGTACTGGTCGGATCAAGTTTCGTAACATTGATAATGACACCGGGCTGTGTTGAGATGAGCAAGTGGCACAATGCTTACGCATACTCGGAGAACTCCCAGATGAGTTTCTGCGTAAATTTTTTCAGCAGTGAATCGTGTCCACGAAAGCACTTGACCCCACAGCAACTTTAGCTACACAGAAATGAAGGCGATTAAATTTGCGAACGGTAAGCTTGCACTGGCATCTTCGAAGCGTATTAGAGGACGTATTCGCAAAGGTTTTCGTACGAAAGAACTGTTTCTCATTGCGGAATCACATTTGCAAGTAAAGACACAATCACCATCGCAATTTTCCGCTCGCTCATGTTGCTTCCTGAATGCGGACCCTGAAGCTTGGCTGAAGAGCAAGTAAGTAAAGGATATACTAAAACTGATTAATCTCTCTTTCAGAGAAATTTATTCAGGACACGAAAATTAAGCACAATTTCTAAGAAAAAGTGCGTTCATCGCACAGGCACAAATACAACTCCATAAATGTGCCCATTCTTTTATTACAGTTTCGCTCGAAGGGCGAAGTAATGGCCGCGATAGCACCCACGCAAGGCCTGTGCTGCTGCGCAGCGGAAACGACACCCCGGAGGCTGCCAGGCGTCACGGGTATATCCGACGCGACGGTGAGCGCATAGGTGGCGAAAATAAGTCGTTAGAGTGGCTAGAGCTCCAGCGGCATCGCGGACGTGATACACATGTTCAAAGGTGAGCAAACGCGCCGGAACGGATGCATGGATGTCTGCTGAGAGCGTCCCATTTCAAACGGGGGTGGTGGCTCGCGCCACCAAGCTCTATTTTTTCTACTTTTGTCGTGTGAGCCGTCGCGGCACCATCGCACGGTGACGGTTGTCGGAGATCCCCGTTGAAAAAGCGCCAGAAGCGCGCCAGGAAGGCCGTCGCCAGAAAACGCCGACCGAGTTCGTGAAGAACACTCTCCCACGCACTGTCACCTTTGCTACCCCTATATGTGTCCAGGTTGCTGGTCACATTTCTTATGCAATTACTCACTCAGGAAACAAATTATGCCTAAACATCCTCATCATAATTTTTGCAGGTAATCACACGCACAGTTCTTTTAACAAAGCAATCTTTTCTAACATTGCTGTTTCGACTTTCCTAACCATTAGGTTGGCACAAAACGGCAAAGTGTCGTCATCTCGCATATTTCCGTCGGACCATTGTGTGACGTACCGGCATGGAACAAATTTTCGATAGAGCCCGACATAAAACACTTTAGAGTTAAAAATTGTGCTTTGCTCTGATCGGATAAAGGGGAAGACAAGTTGATAAACGGCTAAAAGCTCCATTGGTATTAATACTGGGCACAATCTAGGTACGTATCTTCGCTGTTTCACTCATCCAAGCTACTCGATATCAGCTTTGCTATCGACCTCGACTCTTCTCTTCATCTTTAGTTTCTTTCTTTCTTTCTTTCTTTCTTTCTTTCTTTCTTTCTTTTCGTTCTTTCTCTTTTAATATTTTTATTCTTTTTTTGTGCTTGAAGGGAAGACCACGACGCCTAGAATGCATGCAAGAATTCCAAGGCACTGGCACTGACAAGTACACTTGGACATCCCTGCCTGCGAAGTGGATCTCGCTACTAAATTCAACCCAACTGCAGCTCCGCCCGTAACTTTACAACTTGTCAAATTATGTTTCTCCTTCTATAACATGCTTATGTTATTTCGTTACATGACTGCATAAAGATTTTGTTCAACCAGCAACACCAATAGGCTCCCGCTTTGTTCAACGTGTCAAAATTGTAGCACAGTGCTAAGGGCCACCGGGATACAGTGCTCGCGTGTCAGGATATTAAAGGCAGTGAAACTGCCGCGGGCAAGAGTTCTTTTAAAAATAAACCAATCTCTTTTTTAATTATTTTGATGGGATGATTCACGTATACCGTGGCCAATTACGTTGTACAAAATGCGAAAAAGTGAAAAAAAAATGTAGTTATTTGTCGCTCCCGAGTGCACCGACGACTCCAAAGCATATTTATGGAAACAAGCAAATAAGCACAAAAATCTTTTAACGTTGGCACCTACGCCATGTACAGCAGCAAATGTATCATCTATATTCCTTAGCTCCGGGGCCTTGCAAGTATACAACTAAGGAGAAAAATATAGCTCATTTAGCATGATATAAAAAAAATGGCTACTGTTTTAGAATAGCTCAGCCCTGTCCATTGGAAGAAGCATTAATGAATCCAGATAATTTGGAGGACAACGACAGGACTAGTTCTATAAATGGCTCCATATAACTTACTTCAACGAATTGGCGATTAAAGTTGCCATTGATGTCAGCTTCTTGGCATATCATCCTTTCTTCAACATTACGAGTGCTGCTCGCTCTCGGTGTGGCAATGGAAGCGCGCTTGAAGTTTTAACCGCCGTGACTGATTGACGGGACAGCAAATTATCTTGTGGTGAGCCATCCTCCGGTTTCCGGGAGCTTTTGGTTTTTTTGCCATTGCGCCTTCAACATCTTTTTCTCAGCTTCCATTCGACATCATTCTGTTCATTCTCTTCTTTTATTGCTCCTCTGTTCTCTCTCTTTTTTTCGTTCTCTCAAGTTCATTGACGTCGGACAAAGTAGAAGCTCCTGTCAACATTTCAACAACTACGTTCCATTGTATCTTTATCCTCTTTTTTAACGCCTCCAGTTAATTAAAATTGCAGTCTAGGTTATACACGTGTCCTGCGCCTTTCGTAATCGCGAAGCTCGTGGATCCCTGGGACCCTAAAGCGGAACTTACCCGTAAATTTTCGTGACAGCGATGTGCTTGGACTATTAAGTGGCGGTTCCCGTCTCTTGCCCAAGTGAATACACACGAACAGGATTAGAAGTTTGCTTACACTGACGCATAAAGGAATAACGATACTTCACTGTGCAAATAATCGGACCTAGATCTCTGTAGCCATAAAAAAATAGGAAAGAGGGAGGCGTAATGGGAAGAATAGACGCTTATACACACATCTGCAGCCCCAAGAAGGCGAAAGTTAACATGACTGATTTTACACAAAAAAAGAGAAACAATTTGAGCCAGCATGATGGCGATTAGCGCACTACGACAACAAAAGACAGAAGAAACAAAACGGATACAAGGAGTCATTTCCTTCGAGGTTCCTCTGTCATTTCTTCGTGCAGTGTGCTCATCGCCATTATTATTGAACTGTTCCAACTCACCAAAATCACCACTCTGATAAAGTTGGAGCCTGTAAGTACTGCGTAATATATAATATATATATATATATATATATATATATATACATATATATATATATATATATATATATATATATATATATATATATATATATCATCATCATCATCAGCCTAGTTACGCCCACTGCAGGGCAAAGGCCTCTCCCATACTTCTCCAACTGCCCCGGTCATGTACTAATTGTGGCCATGTTGTCCCTGCAAACGTCTTAATGTCATCTGCCCACCTAACTTTCTGCCGCCCCCTGCTACGCTTCCCTTCTCTTGGAATCCAGTCCGTAGCTCTTAGTGACCATCGGTTATCTTCCCTCCTCATTACATGTCCGGCCCATGCCCATTTCTTTTTCTTGATTTCAACTAAGATGTCGTTTACCCGCGTTTGTTGCCTCACCCAATCTGCTCTTTTCTTATCCCTTAACGTTACACCCATCATTCTTCTTTCCATAGCTCGTTGCGTCGTTCTCAATTTCAGCAGAACCCTTTTCGTAAGCCTCCAGGTTTCTGCCCCATATGTGAGTACTGGTAACACACAGCTGTTGTACACTTTCCTTTTGAGGGATAGTGGCAACCTACTGTTCATGATTTGAGAATGCCTGCCAAACGCACCCCAACCCATTCTTATTCTTCTGGTTATTTCAGTCTCATGATCCGGATCCGTGGTCACTACCTGCCCTAAGTAGATGTATTCCCTTACCACTTCCAGTGTTTCGCTACCTATCGTAAACTGCTGTTCTCTTCCGAGACTGTTAAACAGTACTTTAGTTTTCTGCAGATTAATTTTCAGACCCACCCTTCTGCTTTGTCTCTCTAGGTCAGTGAGCATGCATTGCAATTGGTCTCCTGAGTTACTAAGCAAGGCAATATCATCAGCGAATCGCAAGTTGCTAAGGTATTCTCCATCAACTTTTATCCCCAATTCTTCCCACTCCAGGCCTCTGAATACCTCTTGTAAACATGCTGTGAATAGCATTGGAGATATCGTATCTCCCTGTCTGACGCCTTTCTTTATAGGGATTTTGTTGCTTTCTTTGTGGAGGACTACGGTGGCTGTGGAGCCGCTATAGATATCTTCCAGTATTTTTACATATGGCTCATCTACACCCTGATTCCGTAATGCCTCCATGACTGCTGAGGTTTCGACTGAATCAAACGCTTTCTCGTAATCAATGAAAGCTATATATAAGGGTTGGTTATATTCTGCACATTTCTCTATCACTTGATTGATAGTGTGAATATGGTCTATTGTTGAGTAGCCTTTACGGAATCCTGCCTGGTCCTTTGGTTGACAGAAGTCTAAGGTGTTCCTGATTCTATTTGCGATTACCTTAGTAAATACTTTGTAGGCAACGGACAGTAAGCTGATCGGTCTATAATTTTTCAAGTCTTTGGCGTCCCCTTTCTTATGGATTAGGATTATGTTAGCGTTCTTCCAAGATTCCGGTACGCTCGAGGTTATGAGGCATTGCGTATACAGGGTGGCCAGTTTCTCTAGAACAATCTGACCACCATCCTTCAACAAATCTGCTGTTACCTGATCCTCCCCAGCTGCCTTCCCCCTTTGCATAGCTCCTAAGGCTTTCTTCACTTCTTCTGGCGTTACCTGTGGGATTTCGAATTCCTCTAGGCTATTCTCTCTTCCACTATCGTCGTGGGTGCCACTGGTACTGTATAAATCTCTATAGAACTCCTCAGCCACTTGAACTATCTCGTCCATATTAGTAACGATATTGCCGGCTTTGCCTCTTAACGCACACATCTGATTCTTGCCTATTCCTAGTTTCTTCTTCACTGTTTTTAGGCTTCCTCCTTTCCTGAGAGCCTGTTCAATTCTATCCATATTATAGTTCCTGATGTCCGCTGTCTTACGCTTGTTGATTAACTTAGAAAGTTCTGCCAGTTCTATTCTAGCTGTAGGATTAGAGGCTTTCATACATTGGCGTTTCTTGATCAGATCTTTCGTCTCCTGCGATAGCTTACTGGTTTCCTGTCTAACGGCGTTACCACCGACTTCTATTGCGCACTCCTTGATGATGCCCATGAGATTGTCGTTCATTGCTTCAACACTAAGGTCCTCTTCCTGAGTTAAAGCCGAATACCTGTTCTGTAGTTTGATCCGGAATTCCTCTAGTTTCCCTCTTACCGCTAACTCATTGATTGGCTTCTTGTGTACCATTTTCTTTCGTTCCCTCCTCAAGTCTAGGCTAATTCGAGTTCTTACCATCCTGTGGTCACTGCAGCGTACCTTGCCGAGCACGTCTACATCTTGAATGATGCCAGGGTTCGCGCAGAGTATGAAGTCGATTTCATTTCTAGTCTCACCATTCGGGCTCCTCCACGTCCACTTTCGGCTAACCCGTTTGCGGAAAAAGGTATTCATTATACGCATATTATTCTGTTCTGCAAACTCTACTAATAATTCTCCTCTGCTATTCCTAGAGCCTATGCCATATTCCCCCACTGACTTGTCTCCAGCCTGCTTCTTGCCTACCCTGGCATTGAAGTCGCCCATCAGTATAGTGTATTTTGTTTTGACTTTACCCATCGCCGATTCTACGTCTTCATAAAAGCTTTCGACTTCCTGGTCATCATGACTAGATGTAGGAGCGTAGACCTGTACAACCTTCATTTTGCACCTCTTATTAAGTTTCACAACAAGACATGCCACCCTCTCGTTAATGCTATAGAATTCCTGTATGTTACCAGCTATTTCCTTATTAATCAGGAATCCGACTCCTAGTTCTCGTCTCTCCGCTAAGCCCCGGTAACACAGTACATGCCCGCTTTTTAGCACTGTATATGCTTCTTTTGTCCTCCTAACCTCACTGAGTCCTATTATATCCCATTTACTACCCTCTAATTCCTCCAATAACACTGCTAGACTCGCCTCACTAGATAGCGTTCTAACGTTAAACGTTGCCAGGTTCAGATTCCAATGGCGGCCTGTCCGGAGCCAGGTATTCTTAGCACCCTCTGCAGCGTCACAGATCTGACCGCCGCCGTGGTCAGTTGCTTCGCGGCTGCTGGGGACTGAGGGCCGGGGTTCGATTGTTGTATTCATATAGGAGGTTGTGGCCAAGTACTGCACCAGGGTGGCCAATCCTGCTCTGGTGAGAGAGTGCGTTACCGGTTCTGGTCACCGGGATCAGGCCGCACTCCAGGCCTGTTTGTGCAATTTTCTCAACACACGGTTTTTTTTTTTTTTTGTATTTTCCGGTGGAGAATAGCGCGGCACCGGGATTTGAATCACGGTCCTCTTGCACTGGAGGCGGATACTCTACCGTCCCCGTAGGAGTTAAATTAAAAATTAATTTATGGGGTTTTACGTGACAAAACCACTTTCTGATTATGCACGCCGTAGTGGAGGACTCCGAAAATTTCGACCACCTGGGGTTCTTTAACGTGCACTTAATTCTAAGTACACGGGTGTTTTCGCATTTCGCCCCCATCGAAATGCGGCCGCCGTGGTCGGGGTCCGATCCCGCGACCTCGTGCTCAGCAGTCTAACACCATAACCACTGAGCAACCACGGCGGGTCCCGCAGGAGTTGTACGCCTCATTTAACCTACAGTGGTGCCCTACTTGGTCAGTCAAGGTGGACCAATCTGAGCTCGGTTATACCGCATGGATGGCACTCGGCTAGAGAACCTCGTATTTATGACCTGCACATGTGAGGCCTTACATATTTGAAGATATATATCTATTTTTTTTTTTTTAGGAGGGTTCCCGTACAGTGATAAAATAAAGAAAAAGACATTAAAAGAAAGAAAAAAAAAAGAAAGAAAAAGGGGCGGAAAAAAAAAAAAAAAAAAAAAAAACGGAACATAACAGGTGATTTGAACTCGTGACCCTTCGATGTTGCCCGGAAAGATAGCTCAGTCCGGGCAACATCGAAGGGTCACGAGTTCAAATCACCTGTTATGTTCCGTTTTTTTTTTTTTTTTTTTTTTCCGCCCCTTTTTCTTTCTTTTTTTTTCTTTCTTTTAATGTCTATAATGTATATATATATATATATATATATATATATATATATATATATATATATATATCGGGAAACCCTACAGGTATTAAAAATAGTGTTGTAAACCATAAATATTTGGCTCGCACTAGCGGAATGGGCATTGCGGCCGATATTCATGGATACACTCTTAACCAAGCCTTTTCTTTTCCTTTTTTTATTTCGGATCAAACATAAAGATTCTAACTATTGGATCACATAGCCTAGGCAGAAGAGTCCACAGCGGCGTGCGAGCTCAAACCAAAGAGAGCTCAGGCAGCACGAAGTAAAATTAGATGCAGCGATTGGATTACGTGGCCAAGTACAATACGTATGAGCAAGTGATATACCAAAAGAAGCGCAGTTAAACGAGAAATGTACGCCTCTCTATACGAAGGGGAGTAAATGTCATAGGGATTTACTGAAACGTTATCGGGCCATCTACAATAAAAAACAAAAATCGTATCAACACGGCAGGCGCAGCAACAGAATGCGAAGGTCAGCAGTTCCCAGCGGCATCCAACAATTCACTTTCAATGTACGGGGCTGTCATAAAATTTTTGCTTTGTTTCGCACTCATCCGATAAGCATGAGCCACGGCGGCCTCACGATCAGCTCTACCATATTATTATGCACTCTATCCTTACCCTTCTAGACGAATCACGTTATGTAGCTGTGGCAGGTTTTACAAAGCGGCTCCTATCTACCTAAAGGGTTCGAAACAAAATGTTAGCAATGCTGGCCCACCAATGGAAAACAACTTTTATGAAGAAAAAAGCTTCACCGACTAGGCCTCTTAGACGTTGCTTATAAAGCAGGAAGTACGCTACAGCAAATCCAAGCATGCATTTATGAAAAATTAAAAATTCAGGGCCCGTGTTCTCCCCTCCCCCCCCCCCCCGCCCCCGCCCCACAAAAAGAAAAATTTACGCTGGTAACAGGAGCTTCCGCCCCATCTTGAGTTCGGATGTATAATTAGCGAAGACGGCCAGACTGTGGGAAACAACTTTTAAAAACGAAGTGACTTGCGATTTTAGCCTTAAATCTGGGCCCGCGTTCAGAAAAAGCTAGTGCGCGAGAATTTTTTTGTCAAAGCAAAGTCCAGCAAATCCTTATGCTGGACATGCTATTAGCGAAGGCGGCCGGCCAACGACCAAACGTTCTTACGAAAGAAAAGCTTTGTCAATTCGCCCCCTGTTGTGTAATCCGCCTACTTAAAAGAAATAAAATGTTTATAGCGCGTGTCAATTAAGCAAGAAAAAAGCAGCACAGGACAGATTAATTAAGCTTATGTCGGAGTGCACAGTAGCTTAAAATGAGATGAAACTCATGGCCTAAGTTCCAGAGAGGTGCATGGCGTGAATATAGCAATACGACGAGCGGCCAATGCTGCTTCACAATAAAAGGCGTTTCGAATAGTGATTCTGGCCAGGCGTGGGACAGAGTTACCTATCGAGGCTGCGTCACAGGCCAATGGACCTCAATCAGCTTGTCTTGTGCCCTTTTGTATAGTGCGTTTCAGACGGCGCATCGTGGACTTCGTCAGGCGAGCCAATTACCAGGTGAAAGGGTACCTGGAAACAGAGTCCATTATTCTGGTGTAGCCAAGTAAATTGCTCACCCCGACGGTGCCACTATTTATTTGAACACTTTTTCTAGAGGAGCACCGACCAACGGTATAAAGTAATAGCTTTCTCTAGACGGTTGCCAACTTCCGGCAACTGATTGGCCGGAGTAACTTCGCGGTACAATGCCTATCACAAGGTTGAACTGGAAAAACTTTGGAATAGTTAATGACGTTACGAGTCAGGGGAGGTCACAAAGCAAGTGCGTCTCAGCGGTCCCCTGCGGAGCAAGAAGACGCCTTACTAGCGCTAGTTGGTCCCCCGTTCTCGTGTGAGAAAATCGAAGTTCAAGGTTTTTAAAGATAAAACGGGAAATACCATTGTGCTCTTCGGGCATTAAAAAAGAATTGGGGCACATCATTGCTTGTGCTAGCATATTCGCTGGTAGTGAGGCTGTTGCATATTCAAGGACACTAAATTCAAAGGTGGCTGTACATTGTGGATCAGAAATTACGATTACTCAGTGAAAGCGTACATTAATAGAATGCGAGGTATACGTTTCATACTCCCGGTTGGCGATATCCGTGCTATTTCCTGTTTCGCGCAGGGCACGCCCCAGATGTGATTAACAAAAGACAGAGAAAGCACAAGTGGAAACGATATACATGCAGAGAACCTATACAAAATACAAGCAAGGTCTTTAGGCAGTGCTTTCGTTGATTGTGTGCTATCACCTATATTAGAATAGGGAGGTCAGACTCTTATATACTAAAGGGTGTGAAATGCCATACTCCATGCGGTGTTGACACCTCGGTGATCATTACCTAGATTCACTGAGGATTCTTATGCACAATCCTTCAGATGCTTGCCCTGGAATTGCTTCGTGATTTCTTGTGTTCTCGAACAAAATTGTGGTATCCCGCTAACGAACAAAGAAACAATTAGTTTCTCTGTTAAATAACTGAAAACAAGAAATGAGGTGTTAGTGGAACTGTTATAATGGCTGGCTTCATTTGCTTACCAACTTCGTGTCTTCACAAAGACAGTAACTTCAGTTTGCAAATTCAGTAGCAACCCACAAAACTGCAACCAACCTCCGTATTAACAGTTTAAAGAAGCACTCTTGGCACTTTTGGTTACGCGTTGTTTCCTGTCAACGATATTTCAGAGTCCAACACCCTTCATTACGTTAAAGAAAATAAAATTAAATAATTCACTTTATTCTAAACATCGAAATCAATGACTTCACCGACTTAAACAGTAGAGATGTCTGGGCTCAGGGAATTAAACAAGTTTATTATATAAAAGGTAAAATGTTCATCCACCCAACAGTACCCCGAAGCTACAAGGAAAGCATTCCTTGCCTTTTCCTCTTCATTACTTTTTTTTTACTGTCGGATGGATGACATTTTTCCCTTTCATGAATGTTCTTTCAGCTTGTGGATTTACGTAGAATTTATTTGCCATATTCAGAAAGTTATTTATGTAATTAGTATATTATGCTTACCTATAGAGTTACGCGCCTGCTGAGTTTCTGCAGCTACTTAGGCTTCATCAGTGATCAAAAGTGAAGCCGCAATTACGTGGACCTATCGGAGCATAATTAGCAGGAGCGCGCGAATAGTGATCGTTGAGGTCGAATCGAACATCGCCAGAAGTTAGACGAACCGAATATCGAATAGTTTTCGAATAGTTTTTTGAATAACGAACAGCAGGTTTCCCAATTACAATAGAATGATTCTAACACTGAGGATACCAGGACGCGAGCAAGTTCCTGTCATTCCACAGTATGTTGTGAAGCGTTGTTCGTTAAAAGCTCCAATAGAAAATTAGGAGAAAACAAGTAGTTTCTTCGCGTGCACAAAACTCTTTAGAAAGTGTGAATGACTGCTGCATAGCCTGTAATGTATGGCTGTCTAAGCGACGTACCCTGCTCCAGGATACAAGTTCTCATGCTTTATGTTTATACAATGCCCGTGGGGGTGAAAATTTACCGTGCGTTTGCTTTAGTTTTATGTTTAGTTGAGTGCAGTTGACGCTTTCAAACATTCGAAATACATCGTTAAAATATTCGCATTTACGAATAATCCCTATTTGATTCGTTATTCGAAAGTTTCGAATATTCGCACACCCCCAATAATTAGTCTTTCCGGGCCCCTCGGTAACCGCTTTCTTCTCGTTCATTACATAACAAGGGTCTCGAATCCGCCAACATTGATGCCTTCAGATAGCCCGTGTGGGTTTATTGACCAGTTGCCTTCACTCAAAAAGATCACGTACTCGTGACACCTGCGGCAGAAAGGACGTTCCACATCCGCCGCCAAGGTTTGTGAGTGGTGGCGCTGGCTAACATTCCCAGGGTTGGTTCTTGTAGTAACACATAAATACCCCAGAAAGTGGATGGGAAAACGGCGCCGCGGTAGCTCAAATGGTAGAGCATCGCACGCGTAATATGAAGCAGTGGGATCGTTCCCCATTTTCGGCAAGTTCATTTTTAATGCACTTTCATTTACAATAATTTATCATTTCTTTAATTCAATTATTAAGTACACGTGATTTCCCCTGTGTTGTCCTTGGTGTCTTTGTTTGTTGGCTTCTTATGATATGATCGGTGAAAATCGGGCCCCTCGGTTAAGCGTCTCATGCCTTACAGGGCTTGCCATCTGAACCATTGACGGGTAGTTATTATTGACACGTAAGAACTTGAATAAACTCATACGTCATATTTCAGTCAATTATCTGGTTAGTTACACTGCTTCATTATTCATTCGTGTTCACGCGCTTACACTGCGATACTTAATAAGAAAAAGCCCACGTGACATTCTACCTGCACACCATTCTATTTTGTTCTTAAGAACGCCCCTCAACAATCTACTGGCACGCTCCAGGGGTCCAAAGGTCATGCGCTTAGATATGCACCAAAACATACCAGAAGGCACTAAGTTCGCGAGTACTGGCGTAAACTGCGGCGACGTTCCAGAAATCAGCGAGAGCCCTCCTCACCAAAGCGCTTTTTGAACAACTCTATCTGGTCCCAGAGATGGCGGCTATACTTAGAGGCCTTATCTTTTGCAACGACCTGTTACATTTCCCAGTCTGCACCTTTCGCGTTTGGTCCGGACGCCGCCGCGCAGCTATTAACGCCGGTGCGACGGATTAGAAAAGAACGCTATAAAATGAAATGGCTTGTTCCAAAATGTGGCTCCTCTTCGCCCACTGAGGACTGCGATTACGCTGCCTATGACATCAGAGGCGTCCCCGTAAACGGTCGCCTTCAGGATCACAGATGCAGTGTAGGCTCTGCATGACGCCGGAAATTAAAACGCGCATACAAGATTCTTTTCTCGTAGCTTTCGTAGAATGTATATCGCTATTGCCAATACGTACAGCTGGCCGATTCGTGACGCGATTTCAAAGCGGTCATTCGCACGAATTATGCAGCCACACAAAGAAATGTCCCAATTCACTTCATTCATTAAGCCGTGCGTGCAGGACCGTTATTTGATTGAGAACTCCTTTAAGATACGCACAAGTGCGTACGTGGATTTCACCTACTAAATAATTAGCTTTCTTCTAAGGTAGGGAATCAACCACGCAAAAGATAGCTAAGAACAACCTAATTTTATACATTTTTTATATATCAAAATTTCTTGTTTTGAAATGGGCCATGGGTTGAACATTTAGAAGGGTATCAGATTGGTCATTACTAGCTAACTAATTAGAACTCAAGAAATAGGAATATTTTTTCTGCGCGATTGCAACGTAATATAACGGTATAGGTTTGAAGTGCATAGTTAATTTCGACGTATTCTTTAGTTACTTGGTTTACTACTAGAATTTACTATATGACAGCACGCGCAAAGTGCCTCAGTGTTTCATTGCGGTCTTTCTAGTCATCAGTTGTCCATACCACCTACGGCTATACCGACTCGAGTGCCCAGATGGCACCTTAACAGAGAGTACAGCGGTAGCGGATGTCAAGTATCGTGCTTTATACCTTGACAAATGTCTGAGGTCACAGGACTCGTGCGCTGGCTCCTATAGCCTACAGCGGCACACCTCTTCTTCAGAGAAAGAGAGCGACAGCCACTTACGTCCAAACAAGTGCCCGACGAGTGTGACAGGCAGGCAGAAAACGATGACCATGAGGTCGGCCACGGCCAGGTTGACGAGCAGCGCGTGGAAGGCTGAGTTCTTCATGGACGCGTTGCGGCTCACCACGCGCAGCACGCAGCAGTTGCCCACGACGCCGACCACGAACACGGCCGTGTACGCCACGCAGTAGCCCACCACCCAGGGCGCCGAGTGGCGGAGGAAGCAGGCGTCCACCCACTCGCCGGCCGACATCTCGGCCTCCGATAGGTCGCCCTTGGCCGCAGCGGTCGACGGCGGTGCCTGGGGCGCCGCAGCGGTCGCCAGCATTGCGAGGCCCGTCCCGTTAGGTTCCGCTGCCAGTAGCGAGGGTCCGCTCAGCGCGGGCACCAGCGTCGACAGAGTCCAGTGGTAGAGGCCGTAGCAGTGGAACGTCACGTTCGCTTGCCGCATTCGAGAGGACGCGCGCGCTCTCGACTAGGCGGGCGCCCCCTGGTTCTCGATGCCGGTCACCGAACTCCTCGAGAGCTCTTCTTCTGGAAAGCCGCTGCATGGAAACAAAACGGAAGGGTCTTGTGTTTTTTGCGTTCAAGAGCAGACACAACGTTCACCCGCCTGGAAAAGTCATTTACTTTTTACGCAAGTAAACCAGGAACGAAGCATACAACGGCTAATGAAATTGTTGGACGATGCGTTTACTTTCTTTTATAGCAAAATGTGTTGTAAATTGGGACTCGATATACTCGCGTAAGACGCTTCGAATGAGATAAATGGACACACTCCAACGTAATGGCGCTAATTGCTCGCCTTCACCCACATGTGCCGCCATCCTGACAACCTGCAAAAAAAAAAAAAAAGATACTGATGCATCCGCCTCTCAACATCGGGATATTTTTCACTTGTTGACGGCAAGCACCACAGAAAAAACAGATGGAAGCCATGCGGTGAGAGTTTTAACGCATGTTGTAGGGAATTTGTGTCCTTGTTTTTTGGTATTTTGCTATCGTAGAGCTGTAGTTTGCAACGATTCTTTTTAATTTCTATGCCTTTAGGTCTTCGTCGTTGACTCGCACGCCGCCATTATAGGCATGCTGAAGTACGCACCATAAATGTGAGCGTAAACACCTCCATGCACAAACTTTTACGTATACGCGAAACTATGTGTTCCGGGTTTGCGGCGCGCAACCCATGCTGAGATCCCACGTTTGCTTGCGCAAACCTTCCGCGCACGTCAAACTAAAACTCTTTGCTGTCCCATTCTCCCCATTCTTTGCTGAGGTCAGCTTTATAGCCGTTGCACTAAAGGCACCCTTTGCGCAAGATATTGCGGTCGCATCTAGTCGACGCGTTGTATCTACTGGACTACCACAATTTATGCTTCAATGAATTGTTTGATAGTCAAACGAGTTGTTTCATTTGTTATCTCGATCATCAATCAACGGTGGTCCTGTGACATGTGCTTTGCCATACTTTGTTTACGTAACGACGTTATTTGCATAGCATTTTCCGTGCACGCTTATATATTCCCGATACGATGTGTGCCGTTCCATAAAACAGAAGTTTGGCAATAAGTGAAACCACGTCCTAAACTTAATATTTGCTGAGACAGATCTAATACATATGGTCATGTACCCTTCATGTCATCGTTTCAGTGAAACTTGTACACGTACCTACACCTTCTCTCTCCCTTCTTTCTCTTCCCCTTCTCCCTTCCCCCAGTGTAGGGTAGCCAACCAGACTATTGACTGGTTAACATCCCTGCCTTCCTGTATTCTTCTCTCTCTCTCTCTCTCTCTTCAGTGAAACTTAGTTTAAATATCGCTTCCTTTTATGTTCTTTCTGGCATTTAAGACACACATAAAGGATAAAGGCTCCGGAAAGCTCCGCATTCTACTGCAACATTAGTGGAGAACTCGCAAACAGAGTTTGCTCTGTCGCTTCGTCTTTTTAGCTACGCTGTCATCATTAAAATGAATTCAATTTCGGGGTGAAAAGCACGATTTGATTATGAGTCACGCCGCAGTGGGGGACTCAATTTTTTTTTCTTGGCCTCATGAGGTTCTTTACCGTGCACCTAAATCTAAGCACCCGAGCGTTCTTGCACACGGCCGCTCTCATAATGGGGCTACAGCGGCCGGGACCGAACCCGTGACCTCAGGAGCGCGACGCCATAGCCACTAAGCGAGCGTGCCGCACATGCTGTCGTCATCGCGTCGTCGTTGTCGGGCCGACTCCTCATTTTGAAGTAAAAACCGAAAAGAAAGGTTGCCCAACATCGCCACTGGGGTTTGAACTCACGCCATCTCTTACAAAAGTTGTTACAGAAGGTCTGTTATATTTCCGTCTACATCTACATAGTATGCTTTCTGTTGAGATGCAACTCGATATTATGCATAACTTTTACAACGAATGGCGACAATGTACCGTGGGGAGGCGCACTCACCAAATACCGTGGTAGGTAGGACATTAGGACCTAGGTAGGACATTAGGAACTATAATAGCAAGAGCTTGGTGGCTCAACCCACCGCCCCGTTCCAAAGGGGACGCTTATAACATCCATCCATCCGTGGTGCCACGCAAATTCTGCGAATGGTAACTCGGGCGACGTCCCACACGACGCGCAGGCTCTGAGAGCCGGGAGGTCTGCGCGTAATAGATACTGGGGCCCGCAGTAGGCAGCGTTGTGACGGAGGAAGACTCCGTTGTGCGCGCAGCGAAGAAAAACTTATTCAAGAGGTTGCGAATTTAGAGTAAAAACCAGAAAGCGATGCAGTCGCCTCGTGTGCACGTGCCATGTGGCACCTGCTGGCATCATCACCAGCAAAATGCCAGTGTCCGCTGTGAGAACCTGCTGCTGTCGCAGTAAATGAGCTTGGAGAGGGAAAAATCGCCTGATTTTTCGCAACACGGAGCGCCGATTATGCGTTCCGGTCCTATAGCTGACATTTTAGCTGCGGCTCTGCGTTTCAGCAGTGACACGTGCTGTGCTATATAAATTTGATTTCTCGCGATACGTGAAGCACTTTTAATTAGTCGGTACGTTTTATTATCAGTGCTCACACCATCTCTCAAATTCTTTACGTATCCATATTTTATGCAGTTGCTTCCTCGCTTGAATAACTGTTCGTTTCTCACTTCTGATTTCGCCACGCCCACTGCTATACAACGCATTCCATTTCATTAATCAACACTCATTGTACATTTTATATGGTGTACGTATTTCTTATTCTGCTACTCCTACCACCTGATTGTTTGCTTATCTTTCTAGTGAACGTACACATTGTTGTATGAACAGCGACGACGAAGGTGACGACATAGTGTAATAAGCTGAGCAAGGAAATTCGGATTGCTAGAACTGAACATTTTAATATAACTTTTGCGCAGGCTGCAGAGAGCCTGTCACTCACATGGAAAAAAATAAACATGATATTTGGTAGCAATAAGACACTGAGCAAACCTTTTGAGCTTAAGATTAAGGGGACATTAGATAACGGTAAAGAACAAGCTATTATTTTTCATGACTGCTTTGTACGTATGGCTAATCTCCCTATCGCGCATGCTAACACATGTCATCAGAAATAATTATGCAAAGATACAGTGTCCTTAAGCTGCATGTCTGAGTGCGAGGTGTTTTCTCGAATTTCAGGTTTGATAAATAGTAGTGCTGTGACTATTATAATATGAAGGTCCGTCCAATAAAATTTGTTGCAGAACTTACTGTGGGACCCCTCACGCACATCTCTGCTTTCCCAGTGATACTTTTCCAATGCAGTTAAAAATCGCCTAGGTAGGGTCCTTCACAAAAAAGGTGATCGCAATAATTTAGACAATTACAGACCAATATCAGTGTTGCCTGTGCTTTCAAAGGTTCTAGAAAACAATTTTACTTTCTCGCTTGTCATCTTTTACAGATAAACATAACCTAATAATGAACGCACAATTTGGGCTTAAGACAGTACCGGTCCACAGAGCTCGCCCTCCTCACGTAGAGAGTACATTTATTTATTTATTTATTTATTTATTTATTTATTTATTTATTTATTTATTTATTTATTTAAGATACCTTACAGGCCCTATGGGGGCATTGTGTAGAGGGGTTAGAAAATCAAAGACATAAAAAAAGTGTAAGCAGCCTTCTGAAGTTTGGTACAAAAGATGCGTCCCAATGCAGGGCTCTTCAACATTACTAGAAAGATCAAAACATGAAAAAGGAAAAACTGAGGTAATAAAATGCCACAAAAGCCCACTTCAAATAAAAAACACGTGTAAAATCAACGTCAGGCACTAATACTATAAAGTAAAATACAGGAAATATGAACAGATCAAGGAATAGGATGCTTCAAGGGATATTTTGGGAAAAAGATGCAAGAAATCAATAATATATACAGGGCATACAAGGGAACATGTGACGTAGCATAAGATACCAATTGATAAGAGCGAGATAGCAATGCATCAATAGAAATAAAACCATTGCAAGAAGTTTGAAGCCCATTGCCAAGTGCAAGAAACAAGATAATGTGACATCACCTTTCCTTTGTGAAAACCATTTCATGCGGCGTACCATGCGGCGTACCCCAAATCAGTATTTTAGGACCATACGTTTTTTTTATTTGTTCATTAATGATATCGCACAGATCGATAAGGATTTAAAATTTGTAACATATGCGGACGATACAAGTTCATTCCTTCCGGATAATAATCCTGTGGCACTATTCCGCCGAGGAAATGAAATCCTCTCAAAACTAGCGCTCTCTGCCTCAACTAAGGATTAACTATAAATGTGAAGAAAAACAAGACAATTTTATTTAGATCAAAACGCAAGCAAATGCCTGCAGATTCTTCACTCTCTTTAAATAATAATCCAATAGACATAGTTCGCAATTTTAAATATTTGGGTGTGAAATTCACTGAATATAGGATTTGGGACATGCAGACCGATTATACAACAAGGCTGTTACGAGTAGCAGGTTTACTTTATGGGAACAGAGATGCACTATGCATGAACATTAGGATATCACACACTTTTTCTTTGTAACAAACTATACTGCTTTCTTGTATGGAGCAATACGATCCACATATATAATACAAAAAATTGGGAGTGCTGGAATGTGGCACTCAACCGTACTAATTAAGGAGCGCAGAGGCTCAGAAGTACAATTCCAAAACTATTAAATTACTTTCATGATCGGGGTATGGTGTTGGAAAATCTAAACGCAAAATAACTTAAGCGTGTTTCTTTATAGTTTGTTCATTTCTTCCACGTTCTTTGTTTTGGTTTTTCTCCAACAAAATCTTTTGGATACTGTCGAACATGGCTCACAAACTTGCACTTTACTTAAACATTGTATAATCCGCCATGCAAGTTATTATTTCTTTTGTCTTGTACTTCATTGTATTACTACTATACCTGTACTAGTTGAGCCAAGTGCTTGTACGTGCATTTTTCTTTGTTACTACTTTTTGCTTGCTGTAAACGGTTGCTGCTTAAACGTACGGGGTGATACGGCAGCTTTTTTTCTTTTTTTCACCCCTCCATGTACATTGATAACAAATAAATTGATTGATTGAATGCATCAGTCTTGTGGGTTATCATACGCGGGGGACACAAAGCTACCGGTACGCATACGGATAAGGAGAACTTTATTATAAGGATCCTTAGAGCGACACCGCGGGCCGCTCCCACGTGGGGACAGTTAAGCATAACCTAACCGCCGCATCGTAGCGTCTCTGGACAGCCCAAAGATGAGGATGGTATTCCGGGCTCTTGATGACCGAGTTCTACTTCTGTTCAGTGTTTTTTTTTTTTTTCATGCGCATATTTTTTAGAGCATTTAAAACCTTCATCGCTTGTAAAGTACACTTAATTGGACGCAATGGACTTGTCTCTCCTCTTTATCCGCAGTGCAAAATTTTCAGCAACTCTTGCAAACGAATGATCCTCGGTGCGTCCATCGCTTTCTTCTTACCTCATCCATATCTTGAAAACGCGTTCCTATAAGCTCTCCTTTCAGTCGTGAAGATAAATCGCGAAGAGCAAGACACGAGAAGCTGAGGGGTTTAGGTAAGATAGAGCCGTTACCCCATATTTGTCAGAAACTGCCTATTATATGGAGACAACGAGACAATGGATCATTTTCTTTCTATTCTGTCGCCGTTTTGCATCTGTAAAAAGAAATCATTCTAAAAGTTTCTTTGTAGTAAATTATACAATCGGAGCGATTTTTTTCCATTGCTGAGATTTTTTTTTTTTTATTGGAGAGTCCTCTTTTGGGTTCTGTCACAGGGATGCCTGCTAAGCCGTTGAAAGTTTTCTAATTGTTTCCAGGTGATTTTCTCGGTAAATTTTTGGTAAATCGTGGTATGTTTAATTCCTTGCATTCTGCCCCAAATATTTCTGTTGATTTCTTGTCAGCATTAAATGCCTTCCTCTAATTCCACGT
Source organism: Dermacentor andersoni (assembly GCF_023375885.2). Lineage (NCBI taxonomy): Eukaryota > Metazoa > Arthropoda > Arachnida > Ixodida > Ixodidae > Dermacentor > Dermacentor andersoni. The sequence continues at coordinate 190,738,961 of NC_092814.1, read as the reverse complement.
AAATGTTGGCCAATCCTTGGCGATTGGGGTTACGAGCCGTCAGCAAAAATCAAAAGAAAAACACACTAACAAACAAAGAACAAGTAGCATACGAAGGCTAGCTAGAATGTGTGAGTAATAATTTTGTAAAAAAATAGCGCGAAAAGCGAAACAAGAGAGAGGACACGAACCTAGCTCTGCGACCATGTCCTCTTGTGCTGTTTTTCCGCATTGCTTTATACACGACAACAACCAGATGTTTCGTGGGGGCGCCCCACGAAGCCAATGCCGCTGCATGGACCTGCCGGGTGGCTGGACTAGAACAGCTGCGCATGCCCAGAAGCACCCACCGTGATGGCGTAGAGGCTATGGCGTTTCTCTGCTAAGGTGGAGCGTGCAGGTTCAAATTCCGGCCGCGGAGGCCACATTTCCATGGGGGTGACATGCAAGAATGCCCGTGTACCATGCATTGGGTGCACGTTAAATAAACCCAGGAAACGTCCGAAAACATCTTGTTTCCTTCATAATTAATCCGGAGTCCCCCACTATGCCGTGCCTCATAATCATATCGTGGTTTCGGTACGTAAAACCCCAAAATTTGATTGCACAGAACAAGCCTACAGGCCGCTCCTACTAGGCACTTACATCTGGTGAGCTTGGGCGTCGATCACCGTGGCAGCTACTGCCTTACCGTATATATAGAGTGAAGACAACTTCTGAATGGCACTCGCGCCGTTTCCAGCGTTTTGCGAGTGAACCTGTGATATGGCTCCCACAGCTGTAAAGCCACTTCCTCCTCCTCACGCTGTCCTTACGATCCCAAATACCAGAGGTTTAGCATTTCCTAGCTGTCAAGCTCGTGCACATTGAACTGCGTAAATCTCAGTAGCTGGGCCCCTGCATTTATTGTAAACCCACCGTGGTTGCTTAGTGGCTATGGTGTTGGGCTGCTAAGCACGAGGTCGCGGGATCAAATCCCGGCCACGACGGCCGCATTTAGATGGGGGCGTAATGCAAAAACACCCGCGTACTCAGATTTAGGTACCACTATCTTAGATCAGATACTGGTTTTCGCACGTAAAACCGTACAAATTAATTTCATTTTATCTCCTAAGTACATATAAAAATTCAATGAGAGATGCCGTGCGTAAGATTCTCCCTGGTGTTGCCGATATTTGGGGACAGCAAATACCCATCGAAATTAGTGTGACGCGTGCTTTATTAAGTTCAATTGATATATTTTGCCTGTAAAAAGCAGCATAAAATATTTCTCACGGTCTTGCAGTAGGTTCCTATTTTTGCACGTATAAATATTCAATGGTTTGCTCGTTCCGTGCGACAATCGGTCGTATTTGAGTGACATACATCGAGTTTAGGCTTCGTGCTACTGGCTAGTCACTCATAGCACTTCAGGGCGACGAGCGACGAATTCTAGATTTCCGGAACCAAGCGATCGAGCGACAAGACCAACCGGTCTTTTCAAGCGACGGCCCCTTTCGTCGCTCGTCGCCGTCGCGTACAAACGCGCTCTCGTGGGGTTTAACCGTTATACAATGTGCGAAACTTCACATCGCCAGCGCACATTTATGAAGTTGTTTGATATTGCGGTTACTGATAACTTTGTGCACCGAACTTAAGGGATTTGTTCGAGTTAAAGGCCTCTTCTAGTAGTCTAGATGACGAACTATAATTGTGCTGTCTGCCATAGGTAACCTTTAAAAAGTTTTGAATGTATTCGCTGAAACACCCTGCATATGAATGTGGACGTAAGGGAGTTTTCTGTTCTTTATTCAAACCGCCAAAAAAGTAAGCAAACATATAAACCTAAATAAAGCACACTTTAATAAAAGTCATATGCAGCAGGTAAGAATTAGACGCCTTCATGCATAAATACATGTAATTATAAGAATGAAGTATATCACTTTATATATTAGGGATATTTCCGGGCCCGTAAAAAAGCGGACGGATTGGTCCAATTTATCTTCTAATTTTCTTATATGCGACAACCTGGAATTTACACATTTATACTCACAAAACTTTAACTATGTACCCTCTTTTTTACTCAGTTGAATAAAAAATGCAATGAAATGGGGAAAATGTTTGTTTGTTTGTTTGTTTGTTTGTTTACTGCATGGTTTGCCATACAGCCTAATATGGCTAAATAAATGCGCGCAGGCCTTCTTCGCGAAGAATCTGCATATTTTGACTGTGAACCTTATCAACCATAATAAACCGTTTGTAGTCTATGAGTTGGTCTGTCCGTACCCCGGCACCTCTAAGCACTTTCTTGTGGTTTTTGCCCCTGTGAATTGCAGACAGCGCACTACAGAAGATGACCGGCATCTGCTGGAGACAGGAGGGCAGAGAACCCTGGGGCACTTAGCAAGCTATTCATGTGCTGAGCGCCCGGCCCAGGTTAGGGAAGGGGTTAGGGCCGCCCCAGCCCGAAGTCTCTGTAAGGATACTTCCTCAACACGATTGAGATATACGAGGAACCGAGCAGGCACGCAGGGGGATTGGAGCCCGTGTGTCCCGTGAGAGAAGAGTTTCGGGCAACGAAGATGGAGCAGGGTTCGGAGGGAAGGGTATAAATTGGTTATCAGATGAAAAGGGGGTGTGAGTAAACTTGCCGGCTATGTTACTGTCGTTGTGATGGGGACCTTGCACCCATTGGATTTTGATGGTGAAATAAACGAACTTCTATTGTGAATATGGATTCAGGGTCCGCATTCACCAAAATTTCTTATTCTAGAATTTTTCGCAAGAGCAGATGTAATTCAATGTTAATGTTTGACAAATCATTAGCTAAGGCAGCTGGGGGGTTATTCTGTAGGACTTCACCTAGTGGACTGTCCATTTCGGCCGCAGCTGATTGGATGCAGCTGTACGAGCGAGGAGGAGACGAGCGGCCCTAGCCAATCAGCAGCGGTCGCAATGGACAGTCCACTAGGTGGACTCCTACACAATACCCCCACCTGGTCAATGGCAAACAGCACTCACGAACGAAAACCTTTGTAAATTTGGCCCTACAGCCCCAATATCTACAAGTCTTTTAGTTCATAAGCGTCCTTTGCCATTGGTCGGTCACCTTCGCTTAAGGAAGTCCAGCTATAGGATTGCCTAAAATTTTCTCTTGCGAATAATTGTTAGTAAGAGCAAATTTCAGTGAATCCTGATGTCGGACATCACATTACTGAAGGCGGATGGCCAATGGCAAAGAGCACTTACAAAACAAAAGTTTTGTGAACTCGGCCTCACATCTCTAGGGTTCAAGAGCTCAATATAAAATTAGAAAATATTATACCATTACGTGGTCTGACCAATTCGCAAGAAGAGATTCGCTTGTTCCCGTTATAGCCACGAGCTCTTGAAACATTCCCGCAGAGCTTTGTATAGTGGCCTAGGGCGTCTATTCGTCACTCGTGGTTGCACTAGACAACAATTTCAATACTTAGTGCCCTTTCTAATGGAATGCAAGTGCCGTATTGACCGTATGGACCGACAAAGAGCCCAGAGTAGGTGATCGACGGTGGTGGTACGTTTCCAGTTGTTGATTTTCAAGTGTGCGTGACCGTTCCGACATCTGGCTATGTCATTCAGTGACACGACGTGGTCGGTGAAGCAAGCGAGTGTAAAAAATGCTGAAGAAATCGGCTCGTGCAAGCGTCTTGCAAGTGAAAAATTGTATAGATCTTAAAAGATTGAACTACCCAGTCTGCTGTCACTTTCCGATGTCCTTTCCTTGTGAAATGAACGGTACCCTGCATATAGCCGATTGCTGTCATCAGTTACTCTGAGCTATTTGATCCCGTATACAGCTGGGTGTGCTTTGTACACGTGTATCTGAAACTCATCCAGAAAAGCGCTTCTCGTAATACGTTCTGCGCATGGGTTTGTTTCTTATACAAACATTTTCTTTTCTTTTCCCTCTCTCTTTGTTAAAGCAGTGCCATATTTTAACGCTACTACGCATCGTTGTACCATTTTAATTTTCCCATTCCATTTCCCAAGAAAGCCCTTTCATTTAGCCTTGCAATGTAAAAAAACGAATTCTCACTCTCCGCCAAGAACGTGGTTGAACACCAGGTGCACATACTTGGGGGGAGTGCACAAAAATATCGCCGCGGCTCTTCTTTTGTTTCTAGAGAGCAATGTCAATTTGTTAATGGAATGCGCGCGAATGGAAGCACGATTCATTGTGGAGTACGACAACCGACAATATAAGCCATAACATACCGTCTCTGGGAAGTTATAACGGTCGGCTTAAAAAAAAAAATATACTTCAATGAATGATGCGCGTGGCCGTAAACACTCAGCAGTTGCTCTTTTAAAACGAAGCCTTCTTTGAAGAGCTAGGATCATTTTGATAATGCGGTGGCTGGATGTGGAAAGGAATATAGAGGGGGTAGGGTAGACAGGAGGTTGCGAGTGAGGGGACGTCCTCCCCATCACGGTGGATCAACGCATGCGTTCAGACGGGACATACATTAGTGGTGTGTGCTACGCCGGCGTTTTACGTTGGTGGGTTTCGAAACACTGCCAAAATGACTACAAATAGAGTGCCCTGCCTATCCCTGAAAAAAGAAGCAGCACGTGCAGCTGCTTTGGTCAAGAGACGAGACGCTCGACGCCAGGGAGAGGGTTACCAAGACGGTCGAACAACGAGTAGCTTAGATTGCTCCGACAATCATCTTCGATCGTTGCTGCTTAACTTATTGCTAACCTCCCTATCGCCACGAATACATTTCAGTTTGTTACAAAACTTACGCAATGTAAAAAAAATGATAAAAATCTGTTCAGTTCAAAGCTTGTGAGTGGTAATTATCGAATGCTGCAGGTGCACTTCTGATGGTTAATTTTCAGAGAATGGACGTCGCGTCTGGGTAACCTCTCTGCCACTCCTGGCTTTTCTCTCTCTTTCTCTCTCAGAGAGATATTGAAACAACACTACGATTGCAGCCTGAAGGGATACGCTTTATTCTCTCATGTATTTATTTATTTTATATGATTTAGAGTTCAGAGATGGCACGCAGACCCATAATGGACATGCTACATCTATTAATAAACGCCAGCGTGCTGCTACAGCTAACTCAAGAGCGCTCTTAATACAGCGCCGTCGGCTCGTTGTCGAGGAATCAGGCGGTGCCCTGTTCTGAACTTGTCGCTCCTGCAGTTTTCATTGACCGAAGCGCCCTTCTCAAAGACAGCTCTCCTAAACTGCGCTCAAAGCCCGAGAACAAAGCACATCGGAGTGAACCCGGCAAGTATTAAAGTTTCACGGCTCCAGTGCGTAAGCGCTGCATAAAACTTTAAGTAGAAACACCGGGTCTTGGGAAAATGGGAACTGCGTTGAATCTAATCTACCGTCTTTAAGGCACGTATCAAGAGTTCCACTGCATTCTGCAAGAAGGTTAAAGGCACCTGAATATGACGTAAAAAATGCTTCTTCCTTTATTTTTGTTATTGTTAAGCGCACACATATACATATAGCCTTTTCCAACTTAACTATCCCTGTTAACTTTATGACCGGCCTAGAAATTCACACAGACGAAACACCAGTAAAATTGGAAATGTTCCATTTTGCAGAAAAAACGCTCGCTTTTCTGATCCAGATATAAAAAGTAAAATTCACTTGTACTCTTCCAACTACTCTTCTATTTTTCACGAACTTTCACCAACCAATATTTCTGTTCTCTCTCTCTCTCTCTCTCTCTCTCTCTGTCTCTTTCAGTTCTACTGCGTGAACTCAAAATGTGATCACAACTGCTCAGAACGAGCTTACTTAATTTTTGTGTGCTATTTCGGGGTTATTAAATATTCGACAGGAACGCAAATGAAACACCCAAGAAAGCGTTCTACTGCAGGTGAGCAGCTAAATTGAGACAGATATAAAGTATCCGCTGTCAAAACAGTTTGTCAACAATTTTTTCTTGATGTTCAGCTTGCTTCCTAATCGCAATACATGCATGCGTTTAATACAGACAATTTTCGACATATCCTGCTGGTTTATTTCTGCCGCTTCCTGCCCTGCCGTGCATAATGCGCACGTGAGTACTATATAGGCACACATCAGTCAACGTTCACGACCCACGCGGCCGACATCACTTACTCACTATACTACACGTGCTTGCTCTGAACGAGACACGCGGAAATATTCAGTTTCTTCGAAAAATGTCCGCAGTTCATCCCTTCCGTCGTGGCACTGCCGTGCAACCAGGATAGCCACGGAACAAAATTAGGTTAACGTGTTGACGGCGTTCCCTTTGAAAGCACTGTAAACATGACGCTTGGTATAAAAGTAGAATAATTGTGCCTATACACAATTTCGTTATAGCTTCCACAATATCTTTCCTCTTTAATTACGGCACGATGACTTCGCTTCCTATATACGAGCACCCACATAGGTAACCTCAAGGTGAAGGGTAACTTGTGGAGTTACGAACGCCGCTGGCAGAGCTGTATGAAATAACATTTATACGTCCATCTTAAAGGGCTAATGCATTCCAAGCAGACGGGAGCCCCTCTTATACATTATCGACCTGAGGGAGGAAACTTTGACTAAGACAATTTTCGTGGGAGCTACAAGGATGATTACTTCATCCTCTAATCGCTGAAATCGAGGGTAACCGGAGAAAAAATAGCAAGAACAGTGCGCGTGACGTCGATTTGCCGTAGCCCTCCTCTCAACCCGCTGCCACCGTCCCTGCCGACATTGCTTCGAGGGCGAAAGCCTTGTGGCTGGCCCGCTTTTGTCCTTAGCCTTTTATTTATTTATTTTTTATTGCAATCAGCCTAGCATTAGGATGCCAGTGGCAGTGAACACTGACAGCTGAAAACCTTGCTACAGCGCAGCAGCAATGCTAGACGGAATAGTGGTCTATATTTAGTTAAATACCGCTATGAAGACGCTGCAGTTCTGCAGAAAGCATACAGACCACGAAAGCTAGCCAGAAGGAATCGGCGCATCGCTATACGAACTTTTCTTCACTTAATTTCGATTTGTGCTTTTCGAAAACGGCAGGCCTCATGCGGGTGCCTTTGAATGTGTGGCGCACTGCTGTCCGCGCACGTGCAGACATTCACTGCCCCCCCCTCTCTCTTTTGTTCTATTCCCATTTTTCCTTCCGCCTGCGTAGTGTATAGCCAACCAGACGTTTTTCTCGTTAACATCCCTGCCTTGTCTATTTCATTTCCTTCTCTTTTTCTCAGTTTAGATTTCAGGCATCATTAGACAGGGAAGTAATTGATCTCGTAATTGGCACCACAACTATTTTATTCAAAATTCCGTTGACCGGGTAGATAACATCCAGTACATGCTTCCAATTGCTGGAATGCAATACTTCTGTATGTGATGAGTAACTTAAAAAGTCGATTGAGGCAAGTCTATTAATTACGTTCATAACTGCTCAAAGTGCTATTTATCTAGAGGCTAGTAATTTGGCGCCGGATTCACGAAGAGTTTTGTTCGTAAGTCCTATAGCAATTGGCCAGCCACCTTCGCTAATAAAATGTCCAACAATGCGACTGAGTGGCATCTTGCTCATACAGACAATTCTAGCGCAATAACTTTTTCGAAAATGGGCCTGTATTTACCGAAAAGGACTTGCGCTAGGATTGTTTGTAATAGCACATCATTAGCGAAGGCGGCCGGTCTGTACCGAACGGTACTAACGAACGAAAAACTCTGAATTCGGCCCCTGGACATTGAACATGTGAACGTGGGGTCACCACCGCTGTATCTGCGCCGTTCGAAAGGCTCTAACCAATAGAAGCAGGAGCCATAGGCTTCGTGTGAGCCTATGTCGAAGAGCAAACGAAACAGATAATTAATGAAAGGAGCCATTACAAAATATGTTCTCAGGAGTGTTTACACACAATACATTGAATAAAAATAATGTCGAAAATCTGACATCACCGAAAAAAAGTGGTGAAATTTCATTGCATACTCAAAATCGCAGTTTTCTCCCGTGATCGGAGTAAACAGTTAGAAGAACCGCTGAGCACTAATTATCGTAAAGTGATTACCCAGACGAAGATTACATAACAAGTTTTAGTTTTACACAGAAAACTAACACGTGCGCTGAGATTGCACAAGGCTCGGAAAAAGGGGCGCCACGCTCACGCGAAGAGGAAAATGACGTAGATAACTAAACTTAAGGAGACATACAGATGTGGGGACGTAGAGATTAGGTCTCCGCTCCAAAACACAGACAGACGGTACCTGAGAGCTCGCAAAGGAAAAAAAAAACTTCCGAACTCGTGCCTTCAACATGCAGCGTGCCCGCATTGACGCAAAACCAGGGAAGATTTCTGCGCCTACTTCGCGTTCTAGGGTGGCGCCTGTCAGCTGGACGGTTTGCGAATCTCTTCTAGATCTTCATCAGAAACGCTCGACCAGTACCGGCTCAGCTTCCTATAATCATCGCAACCTTCATCTCTTTCAAGCCTCACAAAGGCGTCTAATGAAGCTGGCTGGCCTTCCGAAAAGTAACAAAAAAAAAAACCACCACCAAGGAGGCAATCCTCCAGTGACTGTAGGCTAAGTAATAGTACTGCGCGCTTTCTTCGTTCAACGCCACAAGACCTTCCCTGGCCCCCGGTGATACAATGGTAGAGGGCGTGCAACTGCCTTGACTTTCTCTAGGCATAGATTTCAATTCAGGACTTTTCTTTGCGTTTGTGTCGAGTGAATCACACGTTGCGTAAATGAAAATCGCTATCTGAATAGTATACTAACGGCTTAATGAAGCTTATTTCAATCCCTGAGCTCTCTTTAGCAGCACGTGTCTGCGGCGGAGCATTCCCTTCGTGAATTTCGCCTGAGTTCTACCGTAGCGTAATTTGAGTTGTCACCCTCAAATTACACGCGTTCGCTTTACAGAAAACCTTACTTCGCTCCCTTATAAAGCTAGGCATGCTGAACCATAACAATATAGCTTTGAGAGCGTTTCTGTTCTTTCTCTTTCAAGAAACTTGGATGGTTCTTTGAGGTATCGAAAGACCTAGGCAGTCAGTGTCCCATTGTAAGTTTTCGATTTTCAGCGCACTGTATTGTCGACACGGCTGCTGCGCCAAAATATAATTTATCATTTTGAGTATCACATTTTTAGGTTAAGAGCAACTATAGTTGGTGTAGAGAAGTTGTTGTTGTCACCTTGTGTAGTTGGTGTCATCTTAGGCACACTTTCTTTAGGTGTCTCACCCTAACGGCATTCATCCCCTTGCCACCTTCCAAAGACATAGAAACAATCGAGCTCCTCAAGAACTCCTCAAGAGTTCACATGCGAACGTGGCAGTCGATTACTGAGGGTTGGTACTTTATAATTTAGGTATAAGGCTTTGCGTTGGATGTCTTCGCCACTGGTCAGTCACGTTGTCGGTACTATGCTATCTCTTCGTAGTATCGTAGTTATTATCTCTCTAAGATGCTCCTTGGTCTCATAAAGAGAGGCGTTCTTTAGAAACGTACATTGCTACGTGCTTTGATGGGAAAGCTGCTACGTACTTGAAGTAAGTGAGAGGCTAGGAAGAGCGTGCGTGCGTGCGTGTGCGTGTGTGCACGTGCCTGCGCGTGCGCGTGTGAGTGCGCGTGCGTGTGTGAGTGCGCGTGCGTGTGTGCGTGCGTGCGTGTGTGTTTGTGTGTATGTGTGTTTGTGTGTGTGTTTATGTTTGTGTGTGTGTGCGTGTGTGTGCGTGTGTGTGTGCGTGTGTGCGTGTGTGTGTGCGTGCGTGCGTGCGTGCGTGCGTGCGTGTGTGTGTGTAAGCGAAAAAAAAACTGATACCTAATAGATAGAAAGTTAGAAAATGTTTAATCGGACGTTTTGCAAACCACTCTACAGCTTTCTATATTGAATTTTTGGCTAACTTCATTGCTTCAGAAGTTGTTTCATTAATCTTAACTAATTATGCAATTAAGTAGAATACAAAAAAAGTTGTGCGGCTTACTCCATACAATACTCAGCAACATGTATTTGGTCGCGTCATCTTGGAGTGCATCGGCATATTTTTAAACTCTGGCTAACGTGGGCTAATGGCTGACTTTAAAGCTCCCCCTAGCCGGTTATCAGCCCCTTTGTTCAATATACTAACCTGTTCAATATACTTTATTAATTAATTTATTTAATTTAGCTTACCAAAGCTGTGGACCATAACAAGGGTTTAGCGTTTTTGGTTTTATTGTGATAGGAATTATACTGATGCTCCAGGTGAATTTTCGCCCTGTCGCCATGACGTTCCGTGTAAAAGTACATGTGCTTAAGATCCTCTCGCGCCGCGCGCACCGCGTGCTGCGAGTGCTAGCATACGAATGCGATGGTAAGCCGAGAAGTATAGTGGCTTCATGCGCATTGTCTTCCCTCGAGCCCAATGACAAGAAGAGAGCGCGTCTCTCCTTTTCTAGGCCGGCCGTTGCTATGCAAGCTGTGCATTAGCCGTCGGCGCGGCTGCGATCATACGCCTACGCGGGCCGCACGTCGTAGGTTGGAAGTCATCTGCGGAGGGTGGCTAAGAGCGAGCCGAAATGGCGCTTGTCTTCATGGCCGCTGTTTTCCCGCGTATCTACTGTTAGAGATTGCGTAATCTAAGCTTCGGAGGCGCGATGAAGCGACGATCAGCACGAAGGTGTTCGCTCCCCGCTGCAGCTTCTCTTCATCACGCCAGCGTTGTGACAGCGAGTGTTGGCGGTCGTCAAGTGAGATCTGCTCGTGTTTATCTGTGCACGCTGTGGCACAGTGATTGTCTAGCTAGTTCAGCGAATCTTTCCCGCGAAAATATACGGTCAATTATTTTACGAACCCTTCTTGATGTAATTATCTCGTACTTTGCTTTCGCTATCAATGCTTCGCCTTTTTAGTGAAACTGAGACTTTCTTTTTTTTCCTTAGCACGACATAGCTTTTGCGGTTTCATTATCAACCTGAATTTTGTTGGTGGTGAGGGGGCAAGCGAGGGGAAGACAGGGAGAGGGCGAATCTATTTTTCCAGACTACCTTTCCCCTGATTTTTTTTTTTCGGTGTATAGTCTCTCGCTTCGCGGTTACCCGTGTCATTTTCTTGTTTTCCTTTTTTTTGTGATTATTGCGTTCAACAATTTCGTTGACCCTGGAACGAGATGTATAACAGCGTATCCTCCACTTATATAACTTAGCGCATTCCAATACCAGGAGAAATTAAGTTTGAGAAAAATGCACTAGCAACGGTATAGCGCCATACGACGATGTAACCATGCAGGAATTTAGAGTGAGTGCATTTGAGATGCCAACACAAATAAAATGAGTGTTCATACGTAACCATATGAGGGTTAAGAGCTACAATGAAATAATATACAAAAAACGTCTAGGTAGATAAGACTGCTTCTTACGAGCCACTGCGGGAAAAAAATATAACAGTGAACATCAAAGGGCGCCAGGAACACAGAACCTTAAAATTTGTGCTGTATTACTACATTAGTGCCCTAACTATTTGATCCCTCCAGCTTTACCTCCACAGGCTCTCAGCCTCAGAGCGCATGTATGCTGGCAGCGTTTTGTTGATCGCTGTCTGGTAAATTTGCTTTCAGTGACTCTTCTTTAGAACCAAATTCCGGAAAAGAATTTGCCGCGGTTTTTTCTTTCGTATATTAACTCGCAATATGAGTTTCCAGTATAATTTCGGCAGTCTATGGTTCTGTGCAAAATAAAGATTAATTAATTTCAGAGTGCATTAGAAAGGCATGACATTTCAGAGCGTGCGCTAAATAATTTTAGCGCGATAGCGGTAAAGAGCCCGTGTAGCTGAATATCCGGCGTCGGCGTCCGGCGTCGGACATCGCACCGACAAAAGTATTTCTCGAACCACTCATACCCAGGCCATACATATGACGCAAGAAATTTACTGACCTAATTGAATTTCTCAATCTAAAATATGTGGAAAAATCATCGTACACTACGACACACACACAACCTACAGACATGATAGCTCTTGGATTGTAATTTGACTATACGAGAAAACATAATTCTGTTACACAAAAACTCAGTTAAAGAAACCCCTTCTCCAACGTTTCTACAAGTCACAGACCGGCCGCGGCGTCCGCCATTTGAGCACGCCGGCGCGTAGGTGTCTCGGGGGCCACGGAGCGACGCGCCCGGTTCCTTGCAATACCTCCAGCTGGCGCTCCCCTCCGCCGCATCGCTGCCCATGCAAGAGGCCGCGTTTCTACCACAAAGCACGACTTCGTGCATAGCGCTCATAGCGTGCCTAACCCCTGCCAGCGTTTCCCGGTAAACATTACGGTTACATACGTTCCAGTTTCCGGGAAGCGTGAGAAGCAGTCAGGGATCTTTGAATGCTATACCCTTCCAATCTTACAGGCGAAGCTTAAGCGTCCTCCAAATTCTTGTCAGTCAAGGCGATCAGGCACGCATTGCCCGTCCCGACGTGGGAGCGGCCCACGGCGGCTCCTTTCGGAGTCGCTCTTCAGGACCTGAAGAAAGTTCAATGCCTGCCTGCCTGCCTGCCTGCCTGCCTGCCTGCCTGCCCTATGTAGTTGAGAATCCTATACTTCTTTTTCCTGTTCAAATAATAGCATGTCTTCTTCCTTTCGGTAGCAAGCTTCCGGTGGACATTCCGACTTTGTGTACAACACGTATATGTTTGTCAAGTGCGCCCGGCTATGTGTCTCTAAGCGTATATTTATGTTCATATCCCCGTCATGCGTGCATTTCTGAAAGCATATATGGTTGTTTACCTAAACTCCGCGGACGAGAATTAGTCGGACTAGTGTCAGACTGGATTCCAGCTAATATACTTCAACAATGGAAAGCTTGTGAGAAATAACGAACAGAACAACATCCGCGTAAAGGTTCAGAGATACTTAAGATTCATATAAATTGCAATGCAATAATTCATAGCAACAATAATGTCGCAGTTTCGCCCGAAAGACGAAGCATCGATTGCTATATCAGATTATTAAACAGCTATACGAAGTAAGGATAGTAGCCTTATCGGTTGTGTAAATTGCAAACATTCGTTTACTAATCAAATTAACAAGCATGGTGTTTAGTGCGCACAGGCAAACACGAATACATCTCACTCCACGACCGCGGACACTGGCTGTCAAAACGGCGACATGAGGAAGAATGACAGCAGCAGCGAGCGAATTGACCTTCGTGCTGCCTCTCGTTTCAACATCAACTCAGCTGCAAAAGCACAACGTACACAAAGCTATCAGCCCTCGGCGCCCCTCAGCCACGTCATACGCAGCCACCACCACAGTATAAGCCCCCCCCCCCCCCCCCCCTTTACCCCGGTGCCTTGCGCGCAATGGAAGACGGCGCGCTTCCTCTCTGTCGTCCTCCCTTGTGCGCGCGAGATCCAACCACCATCCTCGGCGCTCTCTCGCACGCTTTCATTAGCACCCACAGCATATGGCGCGCCGCCACGATGTAACCGCCTTGGGACATTATACGTAACATTACGCCGACGTAGACAACTACGGCAGCAATAAACCAGGAGTCTCCACTTAATTACTATCGCAAAAAAGATCCTGAAAAAAAATGCGCTGACTTCCACCTCAGCGTTTGTGTTGTGTCCTATACTACTTTGTATACGTGTTCTTTTGCTTGTTCTTGCGCTGTAATTAATATGACATTTGCTTCTTCAGTGTTAAGACCGTACGCAATCAAGTAATTCATGAAAACATCTACAAAAATGTACGAAACGCAGAAACTAAATGCTCATGGATGGCAGAACATGGCTTCACTTAGAGGACACAAATGGGTGACTTGACGGCGAATCTGTAGCACAACCTGATGAAGCATGTGTCTTTTTATAGCCATTCGGACGAGTAGCGTGGTGCACTGCTCGCCTTGGCCCATGCGCAACGACGCTGCCATAATGAAATTCGGTGCAGCGTTGCCATGCTCGGGCACTGTGTGCACCTGGAAAGAGCAGGCCACGATGTTTGATTAAGCGGCTTAATAAGACGGGAAGGATCGTAAATTTCCGGTTCGAGCTTCGCAATGAACGAAGAAGCGGCGCGTTGTTGTCCTGCGTTCGGAAATCAACGCGCGTGGGAAACTTCCTTTCCAATTGCTCTTTGAACCGACGAAGCCATGATACGGTGTTACGCTGCTGAGATGCCGAAATCTTCTTACGCAAGCCATCTCGCTCGAGCACAGATAGCACGCGAGAACCAGAGGCGAGAGACTGACTACTAAGCTCGAATGACGATGCAAAGACAATCACGGCATTCCTAACAAGAGTATATAGCCATACAGGAGAGCACCTTGTTGGGCGAGTCGGTCGTACATACTTAAAGAAGGGAATTGCGCTAAAAAAGACACGGACGAGTAAGGACATGGACGGGCGCAAACTCGCGACTGATTTTATTCAGAAAGAACATAAATATATGTACCTAGATTCTTATCCAATCATTGCCTAAGCGCACATGCCAAGAACGTTTTCTCTTTCTTATACAAATTGATACTAGAATCGCTTACACATTCATCACCTGACATATCAATGTAAAAAAGCCTCTGCTAGTTCACGTGCTACCTGGTTACGACTGCGCCTTAAGATTTTGGTTCTAGCCAGCAAAGGCTGGCATGCTTTATCAGGCGTAGCCAAAGGGCATGCGCCGCAATGTAAGGGCAAATTTGACCCTTTTTCGTTAACCATAGAAACCTTATGTTCCCTTAGTCGTTCATTTATACAACGGCCCGTCTGGCCAATGTAAACTTTTCCACATGTCAGGGGAATTTCATACACAGCCCCGACCGAACACCTGACAAACTGGGTGGCGTGGCGTTTCGTGCAGTTTCGCACGCATTCCTCGCCGGCGACAATCCGGGGGCACAAAGAGGCCTACGTGCGCGGGGCAGAAAATACCACCGGCACACCGTAGCGATTGGCTACATTCTTTAGGTTGTGGGAGACCCTATGAATATTGGGGAGAACCGTCGGTCTGGTCTTCGGTTGACCGCCACCTTCTTGAGGTGTTCTAGGTTTCAAGCTTTGCAGAAGCTTCTCTGCCACAGCAGCCACGACGGAAACGGGAAAACCAGCCTTCTGTAACCTGCCAATCTGATTGTTGAGGCTGTCCTTTACCAGGTGAACACATGATTTCTGCAGGGCTTCCTTCAGGCACAGCATAACAATGGCGCGTTTTACCGTCTTAGAATGAGCGGACTCAAAAGGCAACAGGTCTTTCCGGGCTCGTGGTGAGTACATCCAACACGTGTGATCTGGTGTTAAAGTGATGTTAATATCTAAAAACTGCAATCTATCTTGTTGAGGTAATTCGTGGGTGAAGGTTAGACCCCTCCCGTGACGTTTAAAGACAGATAAGGTCTCTTGCACGGTAACCGTGTGCGTCAAACCGGGTTGCTTCTTAAAAATCACCAAATAATCGTCCACGTATCTAAAAACTCTCAGAACTATCTTGTCGTCCAAATAACACACCAGATCACGATCAATGCTGGCCAGGAAAATGTTAGCCAGTACCGGTGCCACACAAGACCCGATGCAAATGCCCTGACGTTGAACATGAAAATGGTTGTCAAAAGTTACAAAAGTGGACTGAAGATAAAATTGTAGTAGCGTCATTAAACTGTCCACGGTTAGGCCGCAAGTATTCTGAAAATCTACTACACCATTTTCGTCGATGCAAGACCTAACTGCACAAAATAGGTCATCATGCGGTATAGAAAAGAACAGGTTTTCTATGTCAAAAGAGACAGCGTAACCTAAAGATGAGGAACCCTGTAGGAAAGAAACCACATCACCTAAATTCTTCACAACAAAAGGGTCTTGTATAACTAAATTCCTTAAACACTTTTGGAGAAAAGAGCTAATCTCTCGTTGCCACGTATCCCTTTCACTCACAATACACCGGAACGGCTTGTCATCTTTGTGCGTCTTCACGGTAAAAAACAGTTCTAGGCTATTGCGCTTACAGTTGTTAACTGCTCTTGAAAGTCTATCTAAAGCCAAGTCCTTGCACAGTTCTATGGCTTGAGCCTTTACCTTGGAAGTCTTCACGTTTTTGGTGACAAAGTTCCTTCCGACGGCCTCAACGGCTTTGTCGTGAAACATCCCCTTTGGTAGCACGGCAAATCCTCCCTCCTTGTCCGCCTGTAGAAGCATCAGCTGATGTTCTTTGAAGAAAGAGACGACTTCATCGGCGTCCCTTTCCACAGTTGACTGTCTTAGGCACGCAGACACTTGAGGCTTGGTGGCCGTACGCAGCAGGCACTCGACCCCATCAAGAAGACACCTTTCACGGTCCTCTTCACCAGTTTTGCGCGCCACTTGTCGATTCAACGACAGCAACTCGTGCGCTGGCACATTAGGCTCCATGCTGAACTTAGGTCCTTTCTTTAGCACATCGGCTATCTTGGGTGGTAGTACCGTGTCGGCCAGCAGAGAAATCGCACAGCCAGGACTTTTTTTTGTAGGCCTGCCTTTTGGAAGCCGCAGCAAAAGGCACCCCCACCAAAATTCGACCGCTTGGGAAGTCTGACGCCGATAGGACTGTAACCTGGCTTCACCTATGCACTCGGAGTCTGTGCTAAAGGCGAGCAAACGCAGCCAGTGATTTAAAAGTCTGATTTGGCGCCATAGCTCCGATCTCAAAATTTTGAAGAGGCGCTTTAAATGACCAACAGACGGTAACACGTCGCCAAAAAGAGCTGTTAATTCTATCGGCACTAAATTCTTTTTGAGGCAATAGCCGAAAAAACGGGCACGGCAGGTCGCAGACACAATGGAGCTTATCAAAGTAGGTATATTACAGTTTGACGGGGAAACACAAAAGAAAGGGCCCACTGCAGAAGAAACGTAATTCAGGAGAGCACGTTGTTGGGCGAGTCGGTCGTACATACTTAAAGAAGGGAATTGCGCTAAAAAAGACACGGACGAGTAAGGACATGGACGGGCGCAATCTCGCGACTGATTTTATTAAGAAAGAACATACATATATATACCTAGATTCTTATTCAATCATTGCCTAAGCGCACATGCCAAGAACGTTTTCTCTTTCTTATACAAATTGATACTAGAATCGCTTACGCATTCATCACCCGACTTATCAATGTAAAAAGCCTTTGCTAGTTCACGTGCTACCTGGTTACGACTGCGCCTTAAGATTTTGGTTCTAGCCAGCAAAGGCTGGCATGCTTTATCAGGCGTAGCCAAAGGGCATGCGCCGTAATGTAAGGGCAAATTTGACCCTTTTTCGTTAACCATAGAAAGCTTATGTTCCCTTAGTCGTTCATTTATACAACGGCACGTCTGTTTACATTGACCAGACGGGCCGTTATATAAATGAACGACTAAGGGAACATAAGCTTTCTATGGTTAATGAAAAAGGGTCAAATTTGCCCTTACATTGCGGCGCATGCCCTTTGGCTACGCCTGATAAAGCATGCCAGCCTTTGCTGGCTAGAACCAAAATCTTAAGGCGCAGTCGTAACCAGGTAGCACGTGAACTATCAAAGGCTTTTTACATTGATAAGTCGGGTGATGAATGCGTAAGCGATTCTAGTATCAATTTGTATAAGAAAGAGAAAACGTTCTTGGCATGTGCGCTTAGGCAATGATTGAATAAGAATCTAGGTATATATATGTATGTTCTTTCTTAATAAAATCAGTCGCGAGATTGCGCCCGTCCATGTCCTTACTCGTCCGTGTCTTTTTTAGCGCAATTCCCTTCTTTAAGTATGTACGACCGACTCGCCCAACAACGTGCTCTCCTGAATTACGTTTCTTCTGCAGTGGGCCCTTTCTTTTGTGTTTCCCCGTCAAACTGTAATATACCTACTTTGATAAGCTCCATTGTGTCTGCGACCTGCCGTGCCCGTTTTTTCGGCTATTGCCTCAAAAAGAATTTAGTGCCGATAGAATTAACAGCTCTTTTTGGCGACGTGTTACCGTCTGTTGGTCATTTAAAGCGCCTCTTCAAAATTTTGAGATCGGAGCTATGGCGCCAAATCAGACTTTTAAATCACTGGCTGCGTTTGCTCGCCTTTAGCACAGACTCCGAGTGCATAGGTGAAGCCAGGTTACAGTCCTATCGGCGTCAGACTTCCCAAGCGGTCGAATTTTGGTGGGGGTGCCTTTTGCTGCGGCTTCCAAAAGGCAGGCCTACAAAAAAAAGTCCTGGCTGTGCGATTTCTCTGCTGGCCGACACGGTACTACCACCCAAGATAGCCGATGTGCTAAAGAAAGGACCTAAGTTCAGCATGGAGCCTAATGTGCCAGCGCACGAGTTGCTGTCGTTGAATCGACAAGTGGCGCGCAAAACTGGTGAAGAGGACCGTGAAAGGTGTCTTCTTGATGGGGTCGAGTGCCTGCTGCGTACGGCCACCAAGCCTCAAGTGTCTGCGTGCCTAAGACAGTCAACTGTGGAAAGGGACGCCGATGAAGTCGTCTCTTTCTTCAAAGAACATCAGCTGATGCTTCTACAGGCGGACAAGGAGGGAGGATTTGCCGTGCTACCAAAGGGGATGTTTCACGACAAAGCCGTTGAGGCCGTCGGAAGGAACTTTGTCACCAAAAACGTGAAGACTTCCAAGGTAAAGGCTCAAGCCATAGAACTGTGCAAGGACTTGGCTTTAGATAGACTTTCAAGAGCAGTTAACAACTGTAAGCGCAATAGCCTAGAACTGTTTTTTACCGTGAAGACGCACAAAGATGACAAGCCGTTCCGGTGTATTGTGAGTGAAAGGGATACGTGGCAACGAGAGATTAGCTCTTTTCTCCAAAAGTGTTTAAGGAATTTAGTTATACAAGACCCTTTTGTTGTGAAGAATTTAGGTGATGTGGTTTCTTTCCTACAGGGTTCCTCATCTTTAGGTTACGCTGTCTCTTTTGACATAGAAAACCTGTTCTTTTCTATACCGCATGATGACCTATTTTGTGCAGTTAGGTCTTGCATCGACGAAAATGGTGTAGTAGATTTTCAGAATACTTGCGGCCTAACCGTGGACAGTTTAATGACGCTACTACAATTTTATCTTCAGTCCACTTTTGTAACTTTTGACAACCATTTTCATGTTCAACGTCAGGGCATTTGCATCGGGTCTTGTGTGGCACCGGTACTGGCTAACATTTTCCTGGCCAGCATTGATCGTGATCTGGTGTGTTATTTGGACGACAAGATAGTTCTGAGAGTTTTTAGATACGTGGACGATTATTTGGTGATTTTTAAGAAGCAACCCGGTTTGACGCACACGGTTACCGTGCAAGAGACCTTATCTGTCTTTAAACGTCACGGGAGGGGTCTAACCTTCACCCACGAATTACCTCAACAAGATAGATTGCAGTTTTTAGATATTAACATCACTTTAACACCAGATCACACGTGTTGGATGTACTCACCACGAGCCCGGAAAGACCTGTTGCCTTTTGAGTCCGCTCATTCTAAGACGGTAAAACGCGCCATTGTTATGCTGTGCCTGAAGGAAGCCCTGCAGAAATCATGTGTTCACCTGGTAAAGGACAGCCTCAACAATCAGATTGGCAGGTTACAGAAGGCTGGTTTTCCCGTTTCCGTCGTGGCTGCTGTGGCAGAGAAGCTTCTGCAAAGCTTGAAACCTAGAACACCTCAAGAAGGTGGCGGTCAACCGAAGACCAGACCGACGGTTCTCCCCAATATTCATAGGGTCTCCCACAACCTAAAGAATGTAGCCAATCGCTACGGTGTGCCGGTGGTATTTTCTGCCCCGCGCACGTAGGCCTCTTTGTACCCCCGGATTGTCGCCGGCGAGGAATGCGTGCGAAACTGCACGAAACGCCACGCCACCCAGTTTGTCAGGTGTTCGGTCGGGGCTGTGTATGAAATTCCCCTGACATGTGGAAAAGTTTACATTGGCCAGACGGGCCGTTGTATAAATGAACGACTAAGGGAACATAAGGTTTCTATGGTTAACGAAAAAGGGTCAAATTTGCCCTTACATTGCGGCGCATGCCCTTTGGCTACGCCTGATAAAGCATGCCAGCCTTTGCTGGCTAGAACCAAAATCTTAAGGCGCAGTCGTAACCAGGTAGCACGTGAACTAGCAGAGGCTTTTTTACATTGATATGTCAGGTGATGAATGCGTAAGCGATTCTAGTATCAATTTGTATAAGAAAGAGAAAACGTTCTTGGCATGTGCGCTTAGGCAATGATTGAATAAGAATCTAGGTATATATATTTATGTTCTTTCTGAATAAAATCAGTCGCGAGTTTGCGCCCGTCCATGTCCTTACTCGTCTGTGTCTTTTTTAGCACAATTCCCTTCTTTAAATATAGCCATCGACCAAAGTTAGTAGAAAACTTGGTCCACTGGTTCGCCATAGAATCTTGTCATGGTAATGATGTCATGTCATGCATGCATGACATGGATCTATGGTGTTCTTGTCATGCGTACCATGACATCCACGGGAATCACGTCATGGATTGACACAGACATAACATGATATGCATTTATGACATTCATGCCAATTATGTTATGACATGCATGTGATGTCATTCAATCCGATGTTGTCGTGCGATCCCATTTGTGTCATTCATTAAAAAATAAATTATGGGGTTTTACGTGCCAAAACCACTTTCTGATTATTAGACACGCCGTAGAGGGGGACTCTGGAAATTTGGACCACCTAGGGTTCTTTAACGTTCGCCTAAATCTAAGTACCCATGTGTGTTTTCGCATTTCACCCCCATCGAAATGCGGCGGCCGTGACCGGGACTCGATCCCGCGACCTCGTGCTTAGCAGCCCAACACCATAGCCACTAAGAAACCACGGCGGGTATTTATGTCATTAATGCCCTAACATGCATGGCAGGTCATGCATGTCATCATTTGACGTCCATATTTTAACAAGTTATGTATCGGGATATGCATGACATGAATAAAATGACGACATGAAGCTCGTGAATGGCATATCATTCATGTCAGTACATGCATGCATATCATGTCATTCATATGCAGCAATATATCGAGTTAAGGCAACGACCACAACGGCATCATGTTATACTATTTATGACGTAACATGCTCACCATTATAAGCATGTGATGTCACTGACGTCATGACATGCGATGCAGGTGCATGTCTTGTTATGCATATCATGAAGTCCATGACATGTGATATCATCTATGTTAGTCATGCAATGACAGGAATGTCATTCATCATCATCAGCAGCAGCCTGGCTGCGCCCACTGCAAGACAAAGGCCTCTCCTATACTTCTACAACTACCCCGGTCATGTACTAATTCTGGCCGTGTTGTCTCTGCAAACTTCTTAATCTCATCCCCCCACCTAACTTTCGGCCACCCCCTGCTACGCTTCCTTTGTCTTGGAAATCAGTCCGCAACCCTTAATGACCATTGGTTATCTTCCCTCCTCATTACATGTCCTGCCCATGCCCATTTATTTTTCTTGATTTCAACTAAGATGTCATTAACTCGCGCTTGTTCCCTCATCCAATCTGCTGTTTTCTTATCCCTTAACGTTACACCCATCATTCTTCTTTCCATAGCTCGTTGCGTCGTTCTCAAATTAAGTAGAACACTTTTCGTAAGCATCCAGGTTTCTGCCCCGTAGGTGAGTACTGGTAAGACAAAGCTATTATACACTTTTCTCTTGAAGGATAATGACAACCTGCTGTTCATGATCTGAGAATGCCTGCCAAACACACCCCAGCCCATTCTTATTCTTCTGATATCATCAGCGAATCGCAAGTTACTATGGTATTCTCCATTAACTCTTATTCCCAATTCTTCCCAATCCAGGTCTCTGTATACCTCCTGTAAACACGCTGTGAATAGCATTGGAGAGATCGTATCTCCCGGCCTGACGCCTTTCTTTATTGGGATTTTGTTGCTTTCTTTATGGAAGACCACGGTGGCTGTGGAGCCGCTTTAGGTATCTTTCAGTATTTTTACATACGGCTCGTCTACACCCCGATTCCGTAATGCCTCCATGACTGACGAGGCTTCGACTGAATCAGACGCTTTCTCGTAATCAATGAAAGCTATATATAAGGGTTGGTTATATTCCGCAAATTTCTCTATCACCTGATTGATACTGTGAATATGGTATATTGTTGAGTAGCCTTTACGGCATCCTGCCTGGTCCTTTTGTTCACAGAAGTCTAAGGTGTTCCTGATTCTATTTCCGATTACCTTAGTAAATACTTTGTAGGCAACGGGCAGTAAGCTGATCGGTCTATAATTTTTCAAGTCTTTGGCGTCCCCTTTCTTATGGATTAGGATTATGTAAGCGTTCTTCCAAGATTCCGGTACGCTCGAGGTCATGAGGCATTGCGCATACAGGGTGGCCAGTATTTCTAGAAAAGTCTGCCCACCATCCTTCAACAAATCTGCTGTTGCCTGATCCTTCCCAGCTGCCTTCCCCCTTTGCGTAGCTCCCAAGGCTTTCTTTACTTCTTCCGGCGTTACTTGTGGGACGTCAAATTCCTCTAGACTATTCTCACTCACATTATCGTCGTGGGTGCTACTGGTACTGTATAAATCTCTATAAAACTCCTCAGCCACTTGAACTATCTTATTCATATTAGTAACGATATCGCCGGCTTTGTCTCTTAACGCATACATCTGATTCTTGCCTATTCCTAATTTCCTCTTCACTGCTTTTAGGCTTCCTCCGTTCCTGAGAGCATGTTCAATTCTATCCATATTATATTTCCTTATGGCAGCTGTCTTACGCTTGTTGATTAACTTGGAAAGTTCTGCCAGTTCTATTCTAGCTTAAGGGTTCGAGTCTTTCATACATTGGCGTGACTTAACCAGATATTTCATCTCCTGGGATAGCTTACTGGTATCTTGTCTAACGAAGTTACCACCGACTTCTATGCCCATAAGATTGTCGCTCATTGCTTCAACACTAAGGTCCTCTTCATGAGTTAAAGCCGAATACCTGTTCGGTAGCTTGATGCGGAATTCCTATATTTTCCCTCTTACTGCTAACTCATTGATCGGCTTATTATGTACCAGTTTCTTCCGTTCCCTCTTCAAGTCTAGGCTAATTCGAGTTCTTACCATCCTATGGTCACTGCAGCGCACCTTGCCGAGCACGTCTACATCTTGTATGATGCCAGGGTTCGCGCAGAGTATGAAGTCGATTTCATTTCTAGTCTCCCCATTCGGGCTCCTCCACGTCAACTTTCGGCTATCCCGCGTGCGGAAGCAGGTATTCATTATCCGCATATTATTCCGTTCTTCAAACTCTACTAACAACTCTCCCCTTCTGTTCCTAGAACCTATGCCATAATCCCCTACTGAGTTGTCTCTAGCCTACTTCTTGCCTACCCTAGCATTGAAGTCACGCATCAGTATAGTGTATTTTGTTTTGACTTTACCCATCGCCGATTCCACGTCTTCATTGAAGCTTTCGACTTCCTGGTCATCATCATGTAGGGGCGTAGGCCTGTACGACCTTCAATTTGTACCTCTTATTAAGGTTCACAAGACTTGCCACCCTCTCGTTAATGCTATAGAATTCCTGTATGTTACCAGCTATATCCCTATTAATCAGGAATCCGATTCCTAGTTCTCGTCTCTCCGCCAAGCCTCGGTAGCACAGGACGTGCCCGCTTTTTAGTACTGTATATGCTTCTTTTGTCCTCCTAACCTCACTGAGCCCTACTATATCCCATTTACTGCCCGCTAATTCCTGCAATAGCACTGCTAGACTCGCCTCACTAGATAACGTTCTAGCGTCAAACGTTGCCAGGTTCAGATTCCAATGGCTGCCTGTCCGGACCCAGAGATTCTTAGCGCCCTCTGCCGCGTCACAGGTATGACCGCCGCCGTGGTCAGTTGCTTCGCAGCTGCTGGGGACTGAGGGCCGGCGTTTGATTGTTGTATTCATATAGAAGGTTGTGGCCAAGTACTGCACCAGGGTGGCCAATCCTGCTCTGGTTAGAGAGTGCGTTACCAGTTTTGGTCACCGGGATCATGCATGTCATTCATATCCCCATATACATCGAGTTAAGCGAGCATGACGGCGCCATGCCATTCTTACAATTTATGTCAGAACATACGTGCCATCACAAACATGTCTTGGCTTTGATGGCATGTCATGTCATGCTCCCCTTGCCTATCCTGAGATAGATAGATAGATAGATAGATAGATAGATAGATAGATAGATAGATAGATAGATAGATAGATAGATAGATAGATAGATAGATAGATAGATAGATAGATAGATAGATAGATAGATAGATAGATAGATAGATAGATAGATAGATTAAAAGCGCCTGAAGTTCACAAAGAATGCGTCCCACTAAAAGCAATCGTGGTCCTGCGTTTAGAGAATTGGGCTGCTGTACTCTAAGGCAGGGGTTTGATTCTACTGTCGGTCATGCATTTTTATTACGGAGGTTCGAAATGAGGCGAGATCGGAATGTACTTACGTACCTACCTAACTACCTACCTGCCTAGCTACCGCAAAGTGCCTAGAATAAGGCAAAGAACACTTCGCATTGTGGGGACGCGGACACCACAGCCCCTTTATTGTATTGACTCTCACCTTAGCCCGTGGGGTTGCATACATGTGTTTGGTGCGTGCCGAAATAAACCACCAGCTAAAAGGCTAGGTGTTGCCCTGTCGTTCTCTCTTCCCTTATCCGTCTCCTTTTCCAATAGAACAATGTGTCTTCTCATTGTTGGGCGATATTGCAATTATCAGAAATTGGGTCACGCACGTTAAGTAGTAAAACGCTTAGCTACAACCGTATATCAATTATGTATCAAATAATCGCTTCAGAGTCCAGTTTTTGTAAGGAGCATACCAGCCAATCAATATTAAGAACACGCCCATTCATCACAAATGTAGAGACGAGCTTCTTTTTCTGTGTATTTTTCTTTGAACCCTTAGATGAAAAAGTTAATCTAAATTTAATGGAAAAACGAAAGAGTGCCTAATTCCCGCTAGCTTTAAAAAAAAGTCATGATACTCCGAGAAGCAAATAGTCATGATAAGGTGGCCTTACTGGATGCTATTCTCAATATAACACACCTTTAAAAAAAGTCGCGGAGTGTCAAACCCTTGTTCAGCAATAATATCAATTTAAACGTTTCTTTTGTTTTTTGTCGACGAAGCTGCGACAACTGGGCTCACCCTTTCCTGCGTATTTTCGTAGAAGTCCTTTTCTGCTAATGTTCCTGCCTTCGCGCCATGTTCTTAACTTTGTCTGTGTCGAAGAAGAAAAGTTAGAGCAATTATCGAACCAGTTGTTGCGCATGTAGAAGACTTCCAAGGCATTAAGCCTCAACTCATCTTCATGGAGTGCGACATGAGCTTAATTCTACCATACTTATTCAAGTGTTCAACATTGCTATTTGCCCTGTAGATGGTGACAGTATCGTCGTTTCTACAGTCATGTTGTGCTTAAATATTCATCATAGCGTGCCACAGTACATAGATCCTCGTTTCTCGATCAATGCGCCTTCTAGGTTTACATAAAGGCTTTTTGTAATCCCTGTGCCCTTGTGCCTTTTCTTTCATCACTTTCTACAGTGCCGCCACAAAATCCGGCATACGAAACACTTTTTTTTTGTAATACTACATTTCGTAAGTCATACTGATCGTACCTTCATCCGTTTTAGACACTAGTCAGTATACTGAAAAAAAAAAAAAAAAAAAATATATATATATATATATATATATATATATAGAGAGAGAGAGAGAGAAATTTCATCATTTTTTGTATTGCTTGCGAGTTTCTCAATCACTTTCTATCAGCCTTTGTTCGTCTTTGAATAATACCTTTTTTTTTGTTTATTTTCAAACACGTGCATTTGCTACTGCACCTTGCTTTCCTTCGCTCATGTCTAAATTTTCAGGCATTACGATCACTTATGTGTGTACGTTGCGTTGAACTTGTTTTATTACTGAGTTATAATGGCTTAAAAGTACGCTTTCTGCATCTGTCCTTCTGTCTTTTCCGTTACGCCGATGATGGCGGCCAGCGTCGACATGGTCAGGCTAATTCTACATCCTCCACTTTACACTCGCCGCCATAACGCGAAGAAAAAGAAAACTTTATCCACAACCGCAGTCACAGAGTTTGGAACCCACGCCCTGGTGGCAAGATAGAGATAGAAAAGGACGCAGAGAAAGGCAGCGAGGTTAACCAGAGGTAGTTCCGGTTCGCTACCCTGCACGGGGGGAAGGGTTAAGGGGATAAAAGGAGAAAAAGAGTGGAAGGGGGAGATAGAGAGAAAGAGAGACGAGCACGAACAAACCACGTACACTATAGAGCGGTAGGGGGCGGCGTTCTTAAAGTCCATCGTGAAGCCGCGTAGACTGCAGGAACTTTAATAACGCGAGTGGGAAATATACGGTGTAGCCATTACGATGTCACGCAGCTTTGGCGCTTGCTTAATTGTGCTGGGTCCTGCGACCCTCACACACTCTCAGAGTAGTGGTTTCTGCACATATATTTTGGAGGCCAAGGCACGCAGTACTGCATCGAATGAGTATGACGTTGTGTGCGTCGAGAGGAAGGGGTTCCTAAGAGGATTGCGGTGTCCGCTGTGACGGCCTGCTGCTGTTGACGCAAATGAAGTCATAGCAGAAGAATCAATGAAGTCTCCAGATTTTGTTTTTTTTTGTTTTTTGTGCACAATACTATTTTTCGACTTATCCATCACGCCACTAATTTTTTTTTATGGTGGAGCTGTTAGAACCTCGTTGGGTTTCTCTTGACGTCCGCAGCCTCGCCAAGCTGGGGGAGAGAGAGCTGAGAGAGAATGAAAGCAGAGTATAAAAATAGGATCGCGCAGCATAGCGACGCGGCGAGGGTGCGTGATGCCTAGCGGGGGACACAGGTGGAGTGACGTCATTGCTCTTCGATAAAAACCTGCGCGCTCGCTTCAGCGGTATTCTTCCTCGCAGTGGATAAAAAAAAGATATGCGTGGCTCTGCTATCGAAAACACGAGAGACCAGCGGAGCTGGGGTAAGCCCAGCAAAAGCTAGACTAAATGTGCGGTTTGGCACTACTTTACTGGCCTTCCCCCAGCTCCGCTGCTCTCTGGTGTTTGCGATAGCAGAGCCACGCACAACATTTCCCCCCCAGACTTCCTCTTCAGCGTACTTCGTAGCTTCTGTGTTGCCTATTGCATTTTTACCATTTGTTCACATCGTGTGGGCTTTAAACTACAATATTGCGCAATTTACGCAAGACAGACACCAGCCTCCTTGCTGATATAAACATATATATATATATATATATATATATATATATATATATATATATATATATATATATATATATATATATATATATATATATATATGGTAGTGTAATGGCACGCACCCAGGATTTTTTTTTTTGGGGGGGGGGCGAAACCAAGGTGACTTTTCTATGAGAAAGAGGGGGAACTACCTTTACTAGTACAAATGTGAATAATGCCCACCATTTGCCATAAAGACGCGTAAACCCGCAAAAGAGCATTGAGATCAGGTGTATCTCACAGTTAGGCTTGTGAGATACACCTCTCCTTTACTTGGCCAACAAGGAACCACATCAAATGGACTCGTGCATGAAAGAAACGCAGGAAGAACACTGCTAAGAACAAGTAAACAAGCGCAAATGTAAAATAAAGATTCCTAGTACCGTTTTTCGAATTAGCGCTGGAAGAATTATAGAGAAACGTATATTTTCGCAACAATCACAGTTATTTTGGATCCCTCGTTTACTTCTCTACCAAGTGAAGTACCAAAACTGACTCGTATTGTTATTTGGTAAGTGGCGCAACGATGCGTGGCAGCCAGTCCAGCACAACCGCGTAGAGTTCAGGACGCTTCGGTTCTAGACGTACTGCGCCCACCGCGGAAGCGGCTACGTCAGGTGGCTCGATTGATAACGGTAGAAGTGTCATTCAAAACACACGGAATCATTCTCCCCTTGTGGTGGCGTTTTCTCTACTTCCTTTTTAAACGAAAAGATGTTGATCCCTAAATATGTTCAGAAAAAACGGTTAAATTTGTTCATTTTCGCTTTTCCTTCCTGTTAGGCTGTTGCCTCGGCTCTCTTCCTTAGTAGATCGCTTAATTTGTCAACTCCTTGCGACTCTTGTTTCCAGTTGACAACTTTGCACGAAAAGTGCATTACAATTACGGAAAAACTAGACGAGTTAACGAGTGACATTCATGTTGCTGATGGGTTTAACGGTTATTGCAGGGTTCGATGAAGGACTCTGTTTCGCATTATATTATTTTCCACCTTATCTAACCCATATCGCGAGTATATGGCTCCGAGGATCTGCCAGGGTCCTGGCCAGCCGTCAATCGAGGAAATAATGAAACAAAATGAAAAGTTAAACGCAAGTTACGTTTTCTCCGTCGTCAACTCTTTCCACGAGCACACGTACAGAATAGCTGACTACGAACTGAATCCTTGTCCTGGTCCCTGAATCAGTCTAAAAAAGGAAGGTTGAACTAACGAAGCAACACGATACGCGTGACCATTGCAACAGATGGTGACAACTGAATGCAGCTCGAGTTAATCGCGCGGGTGCCAATTCGGTTTGAAAACTGGCATTCACACCCCAGGAGATGCCGATAACTACCGCTATCCTAAAGGAGCGAAAAATGCAGCAAAATGTTGACCGCGGAATAGCTGTCGAGTCTCAAGACTGATTTGGTGGCGCTTGAGAAATGTGTGTGAGGAGTGGTGGCGTTGGCTGGAGGGGGGGGGGGGGGTGTGGAGTGGTTGCGATGGCTACGAGGAGTGGTAGCGTTGCTCACACATCAGCCTTCGCTGCTGTGTGAGCAACGCTACTGCAAATCGTATAAATGCGCTAACAGTATTTCTTATTCTGACCTTGACACCGATTATATTTCGGATGTAATCCAAAGTCTGCTTCTCTGCAGTTCTTTTTTCTTTTCTTTTTTAATATTTAGTGATATGAAATCAGTGAAATGTGAAATGTGAAATAATGCTAAGTAGGGGGTGCTCACACTATCTGCTGACTGGAGGTGCTTTCGGAATGGTGTTGTATGTATTCGCGTGCCGCATGAGTCATTGCGGAGACACCACCTGGCGTTTGAAAAACATATTTCCATCCTAGTTAGTTTTATAGTGGCAGAATTATGATCCACGAGCACTAGCCCAAAGTGAACCGAAGTGGGCTGATGAGAACCTACGTAAAGCGTAATTACACTGAAGGGCAACGTGCAATTTCTCTGTGGCCAGTTTCTAAGCGCGGTGCTTTTTTGAAGCCTGAATCCGGCCACTGTTACAATATCAGTAAATGTCACGTACACATTGAGAGTGCCAGAGGTTCATGCAGTAAAATGCAGTATAGTTGATGGCAGAAACACGGAGCACTAAGAGCAAAGGTACGTACGGTGTGATGTCAACGAAACTATCATTTTAAGGTATAGAGCAGAGCATACACAAACACGGAAGGTAAACAAGAAGTCCCAATTAATGGTAAAAACAAATACTTGGGAGAATATGAGACAAGAAATGAAATAAGTGTTTCACGGATAATTAAGGATGACGCCCATATGCAATTTGAATTCTTGACCACAAAGTTGAAAATTAAAACGCGGGCCTAGTTGATTCAGATTAAGGAACATTAAAACTTGCTAAGCCAGTGCACACTTTCCATATAGTTAGTGCACGAGCCTGGGTACTGGTTATTGCTGCTTGCGCGGAGTGTAACTAGATGACGGATTTATTTCAGAGCTACAAAGGTTAACCTTTTGCGCGTAAAGCAAGAGGTAAAACTGAATTGGAAAAAAAAATAAAGCAAAACCATGGACTCACTAAAATAAAATGGGCTCGTCCGGGATTTGAACCCCGGATCTCTCGCACCCGAAGTGAGAGTCATACCCCTAAACGAACAAGTTTGGAACACCTGGCCGCTGCGACACGTCTGCACTGCTGTAATGTCGCGGCTGCCTTCGAAAAAACAAAGTCGGCAGACGTCAGCGATTTCTCTCAGAGTGAACACATTTACTGTAACAGTAGTAGGCTCTCAAAGTGGACACCATTCTCGAAAAAATCTTTTTCGCGATGCACCCAGTGTCGTTAAGTCACAGTAGAAGCAGTAGAACTTGGGGAAAAAAGCTCATGTAGCACAGTTTAAGGTATGCCGCCCTAATTGTTTCTAAATAGATTTCTTAACGCTGCGCTACTGCACGCCAGAAGTTTCTGCAAGATGCAGTCCGTGTTTACGTAAAATAATGCACTGCAATAACCCAACAGATTTTCTAGGTGACTCACAGTAACTATGTACGCAAACAAGCAGGAGATAAGTCTTTCTGGACGCGCTCTTGCCTCTTGCAACATGCCCAGGAAGTACTCAATCGCAAGATTCCTTTCGTTATTACCACGCTAACTGATCAAATAAAACGGAGTCTGGTCGCTATAGAACGCCCGTTCGCACCGTACATAAACAGCGAGTCGCTATTTCAGGCTTTGACTCAAGATAAAGGTGCATGTACAAGCACAAAATAGAGGCGCTTGAGTTGCCGTTGAGCGTAATATCGGCCGCGCATTGTTGGGTTCGGTGCCCCGTCCACGCTAATACAGCCTATAGAGGCATCTTCTAACAGCAGCCGCTCCCCACCTACACCCCAGCTTCAGCTATAGTGACACAGTGCTTTGTCGCAGACAGTTTCCTTTTTTTTTTCCCTCGGTGTGAGATATAGACTGCTTTCTCAATCCATCAGCTATTTTTGGAGCTTCTGCGCGATTTGGCCATCATTGCCGCCCATAAGGCTTTTATCTGAGGAAACCCTATACGGATTGTTATCTGCGCTGGAGACTGCGGACGCTAACAAAATGAGTTTTCCCAAAGGTGCTGCGAAAGCAACGACCTGCAGGTGTAACGAGCAGCCAGTGGACATCTGCCACGCGTCCTGCGGTCCCTCTGGGAATTTGACGGCGCGGCACGCCTTCGCGAGGCGGTGCTGATCCCTTTCCGCGATTCGGGCCGAGGGCCCAGTTCGTTATATTCCTTTCAATAAAGTGTTGCCATCGTTATCAACAAAGAGGGGCATTTCGGCGATACCTCTCTCAGTCAGCAGAGAGGCACCACATGTGCTAATAACGATAAAGATTATCTGAATATTTCAGTTGTATTGAGCTATTCAGGGGAGTTGAAGATCGTGAGGGCGCGTGCCAGTAGTGGGCGTTGCGAGGCGGGTAGCCAAAGCGGTCTGAACAAAATGAACACACTTCTCTTTCTTTCGTGCAGTGCGCAGTTCAAAATACAAGCGTGAGCTTCTCCGTTCTTCTTTCTTTAGCAAGAAGCTTCATTTGCAAGCGAAGAACAACAGCGGGCACACACCACTATGATCCCTCTGTGCGATAGCGCACTGTACAGATGGAGTATCTGATAATGCTAATGAATCAAGCAAGGAGTATCTACATATGGACAGTTCTATAAAAACAACTGCAGAACCGCCTTTGGGAATAAATATCTAGAAAGCGGTGTCATGCTCAAAATTCATTCTGAGTGGATACGCCTAGCAAGCAGCTCGTCGGCTACAATTCCTAAATTGCAAATATTTGCCTTAATGTAATTAGCTAAAATTTAATTTTTGAAGAACTCTTAGTTAGTCTATTATGCACTTCACTTTTTCGTGCCAGTAGTATACGCCTTTTCTAGAAATCTAGCTCAAGGACTAGAATGGCGCTACTGGTACATGCAATGTTTGAAAAAATTGTATATCCTAAGGAAATAAATACCCGATATATGGCTTGTCCAGTCACCTTAAAAAAAAAACTGGTAAAATTTCAATTGGCCTATAATTGTCAAGGTCATCCTCCTTACACTTTAAATATCGCAGAACCACATTCAAGCTTTAATTTATCTAAGAATAATCAAGTAACTAGCATTTCTGTGTTTTCTTTTACTTTATTTTCAATACTGCCAGTCTCATGTGAGAACAAGGCAGGTGGACAGTACTATAAACACAAACAATGGCCAATATTAACAGAATGATCATCACCACAATATTGAGTATTAATAACACAGCTAATACAATGTATAATTGCGCTCTATATTTTGCACGATTGTTCCAACAGCTACTTCTTCAATCGACGCACCCTATGCAAATTGTTACGACTCACGAGTTGCGTTGTGCGTGAGAATGGGGATAGACGATGGGCATGTGCTGGTAACTACGGCCACCTCGGCAAGCGCGCTTGCAATTGTTAAGTCGACCAAGAGGGTTGGGTTCCCCGGAAGAAAAGGTATTTGAAGGAGCTTCGTGGAACCAACGCTTCTGGTGACGTTCCCAATTCGGCCATTAAATCTACTTGTTACTAAATCTACACGAACTAGATTAACGCTGAGAGAGGAAAAGAAGATGTCCTCAAGGAGGGATACCAATGAGTTCAGCTGCATGACTTATCGCAACCATAACACTGCGGTTTTTGATGAATGCCGTCACCTTCTCACTGAGCGGTAACCACGGCAATAAACTGCACCTGAAATCGGCTTTTGTTACGTGCCATGTGGTTAAGCGGCAAGAAGAGTACAACGTTCTTCGAATTGTCGAAATTGTTCATGGGACACAATGTGCGAGCCTCAATTGGCTTCTTTGTCTGCCCTCAGCCAGCACGAGACTTCGCGCCACGTGTAGATGCACAAGAAACATCGATGTAAGGTTCAGCACAAACCGTCCTTGTTCATCGTTCAGAAACACCAATTTACTCAACTGCTTCTAAAAACATAAATCTAAGCGAAATGCCAAACGCGCGCTTCTTTCGTTGCTGCAGACTAGAAGTTTGAAGTTGTAATATATTGTTACGTGTAGCTGACGTACGAGTCTATTTACAATATATTTATGTAATATGTAATATTGTAATACATTGGTGAATTCACACTGTCATTGACACGATAGATCACATGCCACAGTTCGCCATGGAGTCGTGAAGTAGAAACCTGACGCAAAACGAAAATTAACTCTGATTATGTCAGAGAAACAATTGTGGAAGCTACGCAGAGCTTACCCTGACACAAATATTCTGAATAATTATCTGTGTCGTTAATTTTTATCAGGTAATTCCCCCGTATCTGCGTAATTCCTTCGGAAATTTCAGCCTCCTTTTGATGAAACATGCGTATGCGCAATACAGGCAAGCCGACAGTATTATGCAGTACATCGCCATGGGGAAAGACAGACTGCGCCGAACCGGTTTGCGAACCGGTTAAGTGTTGTGAACTGGTTCACGAACCTCGTTATAACTTTTCATTACTCCGAACCAGAAATGGACTGGAATGAAATTGGAGTACGTTCAACCCAAACCCTAACAAAACCGGTATTTTTTAAATTATTATTCTTTTCAACACCCTGTTTTAACTGCTACCCGAAGCGGTTATTTGCCATGGTGGCGCAGAGGCTATGGCATTGTGCTGCCGAGCTCGAGGTCGAGGGTACGGTTCCCGGCCACGCGGACGCATTTCGATAGGTGTGAAATGACAATGTACTCGTGTACTTAGATTTAGCTGCACGTTAAAAAACCACAGGCGCTCAAAAGTAATCCAGAGCCCTCTTCTAACGGCCTCTTTCATAGACCCAGTGTTGCTTTCAGAGGTTGAACCACATGGATCAGTCTATCCGACCCAGAGCGGTCGTGAGATTAATGTCATAACAGAGAAATCGTTGGAGAAGATATGTTTGTTTTATATCCGCGTCCAATTATTTTAAGAATGCCTTATATGTAAATAAAATATGACAGCTTTCGTTGTTCAAAAATTATGAGGGACTTATTTTTTTCCCATATACATCAAAGTTCACCTGTTCTTTCCGAATATTTCGATGCCTCTCAAAGACACCGACGGATAATTTTCAAGAACTCTTATGTTTCGTGGCGCGATAGAAAGCATGCTGTTTGAAGTACCCGTATACCCGCATCAATTAATTCTAGGGAACGTCCGAAAAATGTTTAAATTTTTTTATCTGCCAACACCCTATATATTTGCCGTGCATAGACGCCGGCAAGAATAATAACTGATATTAATGGCGATAGCACGCTACAAAACTGAGGAACTCGAAACATGTGCAGATTTGTAGCTGTTTTATGAAACGGAGCGATTGCAGCCTTAGAAACACTCTAGCAGGTATCCGCGATAACTTTCTTATCAATAGAGAGGCGTCATGGATATTTTTCTGCTTTTCAAAATTTTCGTGCCAATGGACGACCGCGAAGCTGTGGGACGTCAGCGCAGAAATGCGGTCAGTCATGCGCATCGCCGCCGGCGGCGAGATAAGCATCAGTTATCCTAAACCGAAAGTACCGACTTGTATTCGGCGTAATTGTACTCTTCATCGTTATTTTCAGTAAGATGATGGCAATAAAAAATTCAGTGGGTCAGTGAACTTTAGTCCTTCTCAACCGCTGAAGAGAACTGAGCCAGCAAAAAGGAGGAGGGAGCGGCAGCAATTTTAATTCTAAGAACAGGCACTGTTAGCGATTCCTGTGTAATATATTATGGTCGTCAGAAATGCAAACGTTAGCCACACACGTCAGCGACAAGTTTGTTCCCTTAACTCTAGGACTGTGAAAAGAAGTTACGTGCTTCCGACTCTTGGGTACATTCAGACTATACCACGCGATCTTGAGAACAACCCCGTCACTCTGAAGAAAAATAGAGAGGACTTTAGTGGCCACTTGATGACCTCCTGGAAGTTCCTTGTCAAAGCTAAGAGGCTCCTCCACATCTGA
The DNA here is from genome assembly GCF_023375885.2 of Dermacentor andersoni. Classification (NCBI taxonomy): domain Eukaryota; kingdom Metazoa; phylum Arthropoda; class Arachnida; order Ixodida; family Ixodidae; genus Dermacentor; species Dermacentor andersoni. The sequence continues at coordinate 190,704,303 of NC_092814.1, read as the reverse complement.
AGAAGCACGCAGCTTTAATGAAGCAGCAGACGGGCGCTATCTGCAGAGCAATCTATTGGCAAGCGGGACATGCAAGACAGGCCTGGTTAAGGAGCTCTCCTCGAGGTGGCCTTTACCTAGTTGGCCATTAACTTAGACACTTTCTTTTTCTTCGCACTTACTTCTTCAAGCCGCGACTCTCGCACGTAGCGTGCGACCAGGCGTACGTTAGTTGGAGAACAGAGGAAAGGGGCGTCGCCACACACGAATGCACGAACAGACCACACGTACGCTTGCGGATGCGCGCAATCTCGCGCCCGCGCGCCCACGCATGCGCAGAGAGTGCGGCACGACTCATACGCGTAGAAACGCGACGCAATCTCGGTGAAGTGCTCTTCCTACGCGGCTGCGGCGCGGTAAATCCAACTCTCAGTGAAGCAGGTTTATATCATGCGAGAAAGCGCTTCTTTTCTTTTTCTGCTGATCTAACAGCTATAAAAATATAACAACTACGTTTATAGATATCGAAGCGTTTTCAAACACTGTCAATAACAGAGTACGAAGTGGCGTCTGCCAATGCGTCTATGAGTGAGCCCAGTGAGCGCGCGGTGTCGCGCATCCTTGTGGGTGCAAACCGCCATTCCTGGCGAGGCGGTTTGCACAAACTCGCGTCTGCAAGCGTATGTATGGTCTGGACTTTACAGCCATCGCGTCTGCACCAAGGTTCTGACAGGGTGCGTGAGATGAGCCCAACGCAAGACCGTCAGTATGCGTCCATTATGGTTTCGCTTGAACGGCCGTGGCCATATTGGTTAGAATGCTAAACTTGAAAACGCACGTGGTTCCACGTGCTTTCTTTTGTGAAACAGTCCTGCCTTATCGTGCATACCTTCCATCAGGTTATACAGCTCCAGCGAAAGTTCCGTTTCCACCATGGTGCTTGGCTCAAGCAAAGGTTCGACTAATGGTACCAGAAATACGAACAAAAGCGCAACTCTCGTCTCCAGCACTCAAGCAGCTTTCACTGCTCTTGCTGTACGAGACGTACAACGAGCATCATCATCTTTATACTGACGCTTCAACCACGGTGAATGGGTCTGCAGGATCGGTGATCTTTCCTACAAAACCTTACACCATAAAGATTCGACTATCTCACCAGACTACATCGACTGCCGCGGAACTTGCTGCTATTCGTTGTGCACTTCGTGTAATTTCTGAAGAACTACCCAAGAAATGGAGCGTGTTCACTGACTCCAAGACTTCATTGTTTGGTTTCTGCCTTACGCCGAGGACCCCACGAACAACTAGTTCTAGAAATCAGACTGCTGCTTCACCACCTCGTCGAGCAAGGACACGACATCACCTTGCAGTGGATTCCAAGCCACTGTGGCATAATGGGCAATGAACATGCCGACGCAGCAGCACGATCTGCACACGAGGAGGGCTTGCAAGACTCCCTTCCATTGTCAAGAACAGATGCTGCAACGAAAATTCATGTGCTTGCAAATGAAGCCATCAAAACTTTATGGAACACACCAAGCTTAAAGCATACACGTCTACACCAACTCGACCCATCCCTTCGATTTCGACCCCCATCTGGACTCTCTCGACTCGAAACAGCAGTACTTTGCCGACTGTGGCTTGGTGTCGCCTACACAAGATCCTTCGCCTTCCGAGTCGTATGGACGACAGCGAGGCTTGCAGACACTGCGGCGGCGAGGAGACTATCAAACACGTGCTTTGCCACTGTCCTCGATACAGCGCACACCGGCTGTCACTAGCGACCGCGTTGGCACGCCTTGACGACAGGCCACTTTCAGAACAGTCAGTTTTGGAATGCCGACGTGAACTGTCGTCGCAGCAAAAGTCGGTCAAGGCTTTGTTGACTTTTCTACGTGACAGTGGCCTATTAGAAAGACTACAATGATCTCATTTCGTCCCTTCTCATATTTTTTCTCACGCTTTTATTTTTGTCACGCTCTTCTTTTCGTCTTTACTTCCCCTTTTCCTTGCCCTAGTGCAGGGTAGCAAACCGGACGTTTTAAGTCTGGTTAACCTCCCTGCCTTTCTCTCATTTGCATCTATCTCTCTCTCCCTCTTGAAAACGCAAGAGCGATTGCTTGATACTAGGCATACCTGCAGCAATGCCCCCAACCCGCTCCTCTTATTCAACAGCGGAGCTGTTTAAGCTTGAGTTCCAGCCGTGCCCGGCGACCGCTCAAAACTCGGCACAGCTGTGCAAAGGGAAGTGGAGAGGAGGAAAGGCTAGGCGAGACATAGAGATGCAACATCTAGGAGCGCCCGTCGCGGCGCAGGTGTTTGGGTGAGGAGAGATAGAGATTCTTGTTTGTGAAAGGAAAAATTGGGGTAAAGTGCAGCGGGCGCGCAATAGGGGGATTGGCTGCGCCGAGCGATGACCTATGCTCTGACGAGCACGTGCACTCCTAGTTGAGAGATACGGCGTGCGCCGGCGGGATCAGTGTCCGATCCACCGATAAGGTGGGCAGACCTAAGAAGGGGCTCTCTTCCGAAGAAGAAGAGAAGCGACGCAAAGGAGGTGGGGGGAGGAGGCGACCAATGAGAGATCGCGCAGGGCGTGAGGAGGAGAGGCGATGGACAGGTGCTTCCATGCGGCGCGCCGTTTCGAAACATGGAGTCCGTGTGTTCTGCGCGCCAGCTGGAGCTTGCACGAGAATGCGGTCAAGGAATCGGCGGCGGCGCTGACGGCCGCCTCCTCCGCCGCCGCTGCTTACGCAACATGGCGGCGGCTGTTGCTGCCTCAGCGACATAGCTGCTTGCAGACGTCGCAACCTACGTCTGCCACCACCTTAAACGTTCACGTCCGTCACCCCGTATGTCCTCCAAATGTAGTTCGCAGTGGGTGCTCTTCGATTTGTCGTTCCGTACTGGCTCAGGACTGCCCGAGTAGCTGCGTACACCCAACGCTCATTGGCTATTTTACTGTTTTGTTGACCGTCCATACCACGTGACAATAGGGCCGACCCGCGGTGGAGGTCACGCAGGCTTTAAGCACTCCCCATACGTGGGCCAATACCAAATATAATGCATTACCGGGCCCGCCCGCGGCGGAGGTGAAGCAGGCTTTAAGCACTCTCCTTACGCGGCCCGATCCCGAAGATAGTGCAACACCAGGCCGACCCGCGGCGGAGGTGTAGTTCGCCATTAAGGAGCCCACATACACAGCTTCGCTGGCCATCCTTCTTCACAGAGTAAAAGGGCACTGAATTTTTTTCCTGTCTTTTTTTAAAGCTGCGTATTGCTGTGGCTGAACCAAAGTGAGAAAAACAGGATAGATCGATTTCCTAGGTCATAACTGCTCTTCGTCATGGGAGAGAGAGAAGAAACTTTATTAATGAATGGCCGGCAGTTTCGTTGTGGTGGCCTCAGGTGGCGGCTCCAAGTCCTTGGACTCGGGCGGCATCTTTGGCTTGCCGGACGGCCCAGAGCTGGTCTGCCAACTCTGAACTTTTGAGAGCCGCCTCCCAGCGGTGGCGACGCCGATGGAGAAGGTCCCCGGCGGGCCCCGCAGCTGGGGCGGCGTCGGGGAGAAGCGAGCTCGAGGCTTCCCGTACTGTGGTAACGGCCGCGATTACGGACGCGTCGCGAACGGATGTGGTCCCATTACCGTGGTTGCCGGCACATTCCCAGAGCATATGTCGCAGCGTTGCTCGCTGTCCGCAAGCTTTACAGGCATCTGTTGGATATAAACCTGGGTAGATGTGATGTAGGTCCGCGGGGCTAGGGTAGCTGCCTGTCTGGAGCAAGCGTAAAGTTACGGCCTCATTCCTATTTAACTTGTCGTGTGGTGGGGGGAATGTGCGTCTTTGGAGTCTGTAGTGTTGGGTGAGATCTCTGAACGTGGTCAGGCGATCGCCCCACGCCCATTGTGATTCTTGTTGCCGCATTTCTGTTGTAGTGTCCCGATCAGGCAGATCCGATGCCCCGCTCTCGGGGGCGGGGGCGGCGGCCACATAATCTGCGGCGGCTCGGCGTGTGAGACCTCGAGCCGTGGCGTGGGCCGCCTCGTTGCCCGCGAGCGGGACATCGGTGTGTGCCGGGGTCCAGAGGAGGAAGACTGTAGAATTTTGGGGTTGCGAGGGCGATGACGAGTCGCCGTCGTCATAAATTTGGAGTATGCGGACCGCTTCCCGCGAGACGCGACCGCGCGCGAAGCCGCGGATTGCCGCCTGCGAGTCGCTGATCACGATCGCAGCACTAGGCACCGTGGCCAGTGCTAGGGCTATTGCGGCTTCTTCGGCCGCCTCCGTGTGTCCCGTGGTCACTGTAGCGCTCGCGAGGCACTTTCCCGTGCGGTCTACAACCGCGATCGCGTGTGCGCTTTTCTCTCCTTCATATCGCGCAGCGTCTACGTTACACCGCCTCGTTGCTGTTGCCAAACTTCTTCTGAAGGTCTCTTGCTCGTTTGTTGCGTCTCGCGGCGTGGTGCGTCGGGTGCATGTTTTTGGGAAGCGGCGGGATGATCAGGCGGTCGCGGACCGAGGCCTGAACCGCCATCTTTTCTCCATGCTGAGTGTGGTACGCGATGCCGAGTGCCTCGAGGATGCATCGACCTGTCTTTGAATGAGATAATCGTTCGTACTGCGCAATGTCGTGCGCCTCGATTAACTCGTCAAGTGAGTTGTGAATCCCGAGCTCCAGAAACTTGTCGGTGCTCGCGTTGAGTGGAACGCCGACCGCCCTCTTAAAAGCCTTTCGTATCATGCATTCGACCTTGTTTTTTTCGCACCCTATCCACTTAAGGTAGGGGGCAACATACGTTATGCGGCTTATCGCGTATGCCTGCACGAGACGGATCACGCAGTCTTCACGCATACCATTGCGTCTATTCGTGATGCGACGCAAGAGTCGGGTCGTGTCATCTACCGAACGACGAAGTCTTCGCACCGTCTCTCCGTTATGGCCATTTGCCTGCAGGTGTAACCCCAGGATTCTAATTTTGTCTACGTGCGGTACGGGAGTACCATCTGCCAATATAATACGTATTTTGGAGTATTCCCGTTCTTCGTCGCTCAGGGTTTTACGACCTCTCCTTGTGGGTTTGTAGATTAACAGTTCGGACTTGGTAGCCGAGCACTCGAGGCCCGTTCCACGCAAGTAATTCTGGACCGCATCTACCCCTGCCTGTAGCGTTCGCTCGACGTGACCGTCGCATCCTCCCCCGGGAACCCAGAGGGTGATGTCATCCGCGTATAGACTATGATGCAATCCTTCTACTTCTGTTAATTTCTCGGGTAGACCGAGTAGAACTAAATTAAAGAGTAATGGTGATATGACGGATCCTTGCGGCGTGCCGGACGGACCCGTCTCAAATTCCGGCGATTCCTCGTCGCCAACGACGATGCATGCACGCCTGCACGTGAGGAAATCTCTAACGTAATTATACGTTCTTTGGCCAAGTCCTAACGTTCTAATTGTTTTTAAGATTGCTTCGTGTTTAACGTTATCGAAGGCCTTTTTAATATCTAGGCCGAGGATTGCCTTAGTGGAGCTGGTAGTGTCGTCTACGATCTGGTGTTTAAGCTGAATCAATACGTCCTGTGAGGAGAGGTTGCGGCGGAATCCTAGCATGGTGTGCGGGAACGCGTCACGATCTTCGAGAAAGTCGGTCACGCGGGTGAGAACTGCGTGTTCCATGACTTTTCCAACGCAAGACGTTAGCGAAATCGGTCTTAGATTATCGAGGGTAACTTGCTTGCCGGGTTTTGGAATCATGATAACGCGGGCCCGTTTCCACGCTTCTGGAAGGGAGCAGCCTCGCCAGCACTCGTTGACGTAGGTCGCGAGGCGGGAGATCGACTCGTCGTCTAGGTTACGGAGAGTCTTGTTGGTAACCCGGTCCGGGCCGGGCGCCGATCGGGTGTTTAGTTCGAACAGGGCTATCCGAATTTCTGATTCGCTAAATTCCGCGTCCAATTTCTCGTTTGCGACGCCGTCGTATTCAGCATGTTGGATGCTTTCGGCCTTCTTAAAGTAACGATCACGTATTGCGTCGAAGAAGTTATCACCTCTGTAATCTCTTACTAGTCTACGAGTCTTGTGGCCTTGAGCGGCCCTAGTTTCCTCCGGATCTAATAGGTGCCGAAAGAGGCGCCAAGCGCTCGCCCCGGCCATCTGCCTCTCGAGGCCGTTGCACGTGTCTTCCCACTGTGCCCTGGATACCTGGAGTGCGTGTTCTTCGATCTCTCTGTCTAATTGTGCTATGCGTTTGCGCAAAGCCTTATTGTGTCTTTGACATTTCCATCTCTTTAGAAGTGCTCGCTTTGCTTCCCACATGTGTAGCAGCCTGCTGTCAATTATCTCAAGGTTCGCCTCGGGCGGAACTTCGCTCGTTGCCGCGTCTACATCCATTCTGAGCGTCGCGGTCCACTTGTCTATGTCCGTAATCGGCTCGTCGCCTCGCCCCGCTTCTTCTCGTTTCTTGCGGAACGTGTCCCACTTCACAAGTTTGAGTTTACGGCCTTTGCGCACAGGGTTAGTCTCACGACCGCTCGGGCCCGTGCCTATCGTCATCTCGATCAGCATGTGGTCACTTCCTAAATCTTCTTGCGTGTTTTGCCAGTGCGCTGTGGTTACATTCGAAACGAACGCGAGGTCGGGTAGCCTGTCGACACTCACGCTGTTCCCTCTGCGTGTAGGATCGGCGGGATTCGCGATCAGTTCAAGCCCGTGGTCTTGCGAGTCTTCCCAAAGGTGTTTGCCTTTGGGTGTTTCTCGGGCGTAGCCCCAGGCTCCGTGGGGCGCATTAAAGTCGCCCGCAACAACTAGAGGCTCGCCGCCGGAAGCCGCGCGCGCGCCCCGGAGCAGGTCCCCGAAGCGGTGCTGCAGCGTGGGTTTACTGTACACGTTAAGGACGAAGAGTCCGCGGCCACTCTTAGGAATTAATTCTACGAATACGTGAGGTATCTTTACGGAGGGAAGTTCGCGCTGCGCTACAGTGACGTTACGCCGAACGAGTACGGCGGCGACCGGCAACGGGCGGGGCGGGGGCGACGGCCGGCGCGCCACCACCGCCCCTGGCCCAGTGCCATCTGCCACGTGGGGTGTAGACCGTTTCCTTCTTTGCCTGTTGTCCGTCGCGGTCGCATCTATGGCTTTGTAGCCAGATAGTTTGACCGGATAGTTTGTCTCCTGTAAAAGAATTACGTCCGGTTTCGTCTCGCGGCTGCGTATGAATTGCTGGAGATTAGCGCGCTTCCTCCTGTAGCCCCGGCAGTTCCACTGCCAGATGGTGTATTGTTGTTGTTTCCCAGTGTTAGTGTGGTTCGTTGCGTGTGTAGCCATGATGATGCCTGTGTTTAATTTAACCCGTCGCCATCGAGGCGACTTGGTTGCTGCTGCGGTTGTGTCTCTACGTCTGTGAGCGTGCTTTGCTGCGGCTGATTGTGTTGTTGTTGTCTAGAGTACGGCTTGCTCATCGTTCTTATTGGTCTACCCGTAGCTGGCGGCAGCCTCGCTTCTATGTCGTCTATGCGCGTCAAGTGCGCGGCGAGCATTTGTGTTATTTGCTCAGAGAGCTTAGCCACCGCGTTATTAAACATTTCGTTCATATGTGCCGTCTGTTTTGCAAAACGTTCCTCGAGGCTCTTCTCGATGCTGTCTACTCGTTTCTCTAATTTCTCGTAACGGCCGCATGGCTGTTTGGTGTCGGGTCTTGCGGGATCTAGTGCGATCCATTACGCGGTAACTGGACGATTAACCCGTTCATCCGCCGTCTCCATCGAGCTACCCTCGTCATCCGTGTCCAACCCGGCCGGCTCAGGCCGAGATGGAGTCGGTGATCGAGGCACCGAGGATGGCGGCACCGTCGTGTGACGTTGCTGTGGTTGCTGCGATTGTGGAGGCTCGCTTTTCAATTTGAAATTTTCCTCTCTAAGGAGCGCGTTTTCGCGTTTAAGCTCGGCAATCATCGATTCTAATGGTTCTAGGCGTTGTCGTAGTACTCGCTCTATCGCTCGCTCGAGCTCGTTCCCACCGCCGCCTCCGACGGCGGGCCCGCCAGGGCGTCCCACCGGAGCGCCTCCGCCGCCGGGAGAAGCGGCGACAGCCGCCCAGCTCACCTGTTGCCCAGTGCTCCTGTGACCTTGTTGCTGCTGCCACGGCTGCTACTGCTGACTTTGTTGATTGATGTGGCCGACAGCTGCGATGCCCGGACCGGCACCACCGCTCGCCATCGACGTGCTTCTCGGCCGCTGTGGCCGGTTGCGAGAGCGGGATCGAGATTTTCCCACGGCGCCCTTCCCGCCGCGGCTAGCCGAGCGTCCTCTTCGGTTGTCGGTGACTAAATGGCGGTCTATCTCTGGGTAATTCAGGTAGTAGCATCCGTTGCCATTACAGTCGCTGCTGCTGTTGTATCAGCTGCCGTACTCTGCGGCCGCTTCTTCCTCTTCTTGTCTTTTTCGCTCTAGTTGGCGGCGCTTGACTATGTACGGGGTCTTGTATCGCGCCTTGCACCTGCGGTCTCCCGTGAAGTGTCCCTTGCCGCATAGTCGACAACGCAGGTCGCATCGATGGTCAGGCGACGGATTGTTGCGTCCGCATCCACGGCAAATCTTGTCGTTGGGGTTGGGGCACACGTCGGCGCGGTGTCCCATCCTGCCGCACTCGTAGCATACGTCAATTTGCTTCCTGTAGAGGGAGCATCTGACGAGCATAGGTCCGTAATATACGTATCTCGGTACGTGGAATCCGTCGAACAAAACGATTATGTTGTCTGTGTTGCCCATGCGCTTGGCGTGCAGCACACCGGGGTTGCGCTGCGTCACTAGATTAGCGATGACGTCGGCCGGGCTCTCGGTCTTTGTAATGTTCCTGATCAGGCCCTTGGAAGTGTTCTCCGGGGCGGCTTGATAGGCGTTCGCCTCGAACTCTCGGTCTCCGATGCAAAGCTTGCTAATAGCTCCGTAACGTTTAGCTCTGTCTTCAGACGGCGTGCTGAGCACCACAACGTTCTGTTTAACGTTGAGGCAGATGCTATCTTCCCCGGCCGCTTCTCTGCCTACACCCGCCGCGTTATGTAGGCAGCAGTAAATGCGATCCGTCCCGTAATCGCGTACGTTGAAGCCGCCTCGGGGGCGTACGACGATTTTGTAATCGTCCGGCGGTAACTCTGGCATTCGGCTTGCCATGGCAATCTGATGTACTTGCCGGGCGTACTTCCTTTTGTACTGCGCTGTGGTGGTTCCCGTATTCGACGTGGCTACCGTCCGTCGCTGCATGTGCTCCTGCTGGTTATCCGCCGACTCGGTCACTCCATCGGCCTGTTTCTTCCTCTTGACATCGCACCACCCCGCTCCCTCGCCGAAATCTTCCGGCCTGATCTCTGTTCCTTCTACCTGGCCAACTTCCATTTAACGCCGGGAAAGGCCTGGCACGTTGCCGTTGGCGACTGGGAGCCCCAATGAGCTCCGGCGACAAGTTAGGCTTTGCAAGCCCCGCCGCCGTGGCGGCCAGGCAATGGTGGCGTATTGCTGTGGCTGAACCAAAGTGAGAAAAACAGGATAGATCGATTTCCTAGGTCATAACTGCTCTTCGTCATGAAATAAATTTTTTACGATTCTCTGCATTAAAAGATTCGTTGGCAAGCTCTCCGAGAGCAATGATCAGCAAAACGTCAACTGCTGAATGCTGCGGTTTTACGCGCCAAAACCACAATTTGATTATGAGGCTTACCGTAGTGGGGGTTCCGGATTAATTTTGACCATCTGGGGTTATTTAACGTGCCTGGAACGCACAGGACACGAGCTTTCTAGCAATTCGCCTCCATCGAAATGCGGTCGCCGCGGCCAGGATTTGATCCCGAAACATCGTGCCCAGCAGCGCAACACCATAGCCGCTAAGCCACCACGGATGATATGACCTGAACTGTGAAGTTGCATTACGCCGGATTCTCCAAATTCGCGCAATGTCGTGTTTCGCCGTTTTTCATGGGATCGCGCCAGTTGTGCGCCAGTGACAGATATACCTGTTTAGGCTAGTAATATTTCTTGTTAATGTGGAAGCTAGGCTCTTTGCATGCACGGCCATCTTTATTTGGTTTCCATGTCAAATTAGCCAAAATCTGTCGTTTCACATTCGCAAAGCTCTTCTGTGGTGCACGCAGTTGCACTGCAAGCCTCAAGGGGCAATAAAGTACGTAATTCACCATTTCACTGGTTCCTTCCGTTACCATATACAGGGTGTCTCACATAACTTGAGCCAAAGTTTTAAAAATGAAAGGCACTCCGGACGCGAGTTGAACCGAATGCATAATGTTGGCACTGGCCTAGAGTTACTCAGGCTATATTTTACTTTCCCCTTAACTAACGGATTAGTTATGTTTAATTAATTAACTATTTAGGTATTGGCTGCAGACCCCAAGTGTGATACGTAAAGTTGTAGAGCACCTTGAGAAACCTCTCAGTAAATTTTTTCCAGCATGATATATCTCACTGGTCCTTTTTTCTGCGTTCCAAAGTAAGCCGGCGAAATATGAAAAAAAAAAATACCACGTAACGGGACGCTTGCGCACTGTTATTGTGCTGCTCTCAAGCGTGCGAAGGATGAACAAGGTTGGCTGCAGCGAGACTGGCCCGCGACAAGGCATTTGCACCATCATGCGATAAGAGCCGCATGCCCAGGTACCTATATACACCAGGCATAAGGGGCAGATACGTATACACCGGGCATTTCTGAAGGTGCTCTACAACTTTGCGTATCACACTTGGGGTCTGCAGCCAATACTTAATAAGTTAATTCAACATAACTAATACATTAGTTAAGGGAAAAATAAAAAATAGCCTGAGTAACTCCAGGCCAGTGCCAAGATTATGTATTCGGTTCAACTCGCGTCCAGGTGCCTTTCATTTTTAAAACTTTCGCTCAAGTTATGTGGGACAACCTGTATATAGACGACAGGTAACATTTTCATCATGCACTCCAAGTGAAACAGGTCGTGTGGTTAAAGTACTCTATGCGGCAATTCACATGCCTTGAGTGAAACATGTCCGGGGCATTACCTTTTGTTTTGCATGGATCAATTCAGGATGTAGCAGTCTGCGCTGTGCCAGTTGCTTTTGACTCATTTCAAGCCCCCGAAAATGCCCTCGCTATGCACGTCGATTTCCAGACAGGCTATATTGCAAGTTTCGTTTACTAATAAACAGCGCGTGAAACTTTTGGCAGCGTTTCGTGCTTCGACACACAGGAAGTCAACGAAAAAGTATAGAAAGTGAAGGCGAACACTGGCTGGCCAGAACAGAGAAGTGAACAGACTCTAAGCACTGCTCCCTCGAAAAAGTGCCGAGCCGCCAAGCTTTTCACCGGCCGATAAAACTCCCACGACTGCTCGGGTGCCACGTGCGCCCGCATAAAGGCGCCCTGGCCGAGCTCGGGATTTGTTGTTCTCTTCGTTGCTGGCATCTCCTCCCACCATAAATCGCCACCGTCGGGCGCAGCTTGGACGCTGCCTTTTTGGGGCACGGGTGACAGAAGAAGAAAGCCTTGACAACTAAATGAACCGAAAGCTTCCTTTGAGGTGAACGGGTTCGTGAATATCAGATGATGAACGAGCGAACAACTTTGCGCTTGAGGAATATGCGAATGTGTTCGCGATTGGGGCGCTGAATGCATCATTTGGCAGGAGAGCATTCACGATATAATGGAATACTCTGCCGAGCCAGTGAAATCCTGCGCGAATTCCTCTGGCGAACATGCGCCAATTCGAGCAAGCATTGGCATTGATATTTTCTTTTTTCAGGTTGAGTTGATCGGCATTTACCGATCAGCCAACCGCGGCATGCAGTCAGTTGGTGTCCTTATCAGTGCCGTCGGCCACCGATATACTAATATGGCCGATAATCTGACCTGGCTCCCGCTGAACATGATTATCGCCTGCTTTATAATTTTTATTAGATTTCAGGTAAGTAACGAACGGCAGATAGCAGGGTCTTCAAATGAACTACTTGAATATGTGGCTATTACTTGGCCCGACTTCTCGTGCCGAGAATCGGGACAGACAGTTGCGTAGGCAGAATTTTTTTCAGGTGGGGGGGGGGCTTAGGCAGATGTTGTCGTACATTGTTGTATTATCGCGCAAACCTGGTACAAAGAAATTCGGGGAGGGGGGACGCACATTCAGCACGTGCACCCCCCTCCACAAAGCTACATCCTTGGGGACGCTAATTCATTGATCAAGATTTCAATGTGCAACTTTCAAATTGAATTGAATTCTGGGGTTTTACGTGCTAAGACCACGATTTGATTATGAGGCACACCGCAGGGGGGAATCCGGATTAATTTTCGCCGCCAGGGGATCTTTAACGTGCCCTCAATCCACGGGACATGGGCGTGTTTGCATTTCGTCCCCATCGAAATGCGGCCGCCGCGGCTGCGATTTGATCCCGTGACCTCGTGCTTAGCAGGGCAACACCACAGCCGCTAAGCCTACGTGGCGGGTAATATGCAATCTTTGATTAATAACTTTATTCTACGTGTTACACATGTAGAATTGAAGCTGGCCTGTAATCAAGTCACCAATCACCAATCCACGGTTGAACGCCAATTTGAAGCATCCGTCCGAAAAATCTGCCACCAAATACACTTATTTTTGCACCAGTTAGGGCGAATGATACTTGGAGAGCATTATCAAGAAAGCGAATGTATTTTGTAACTTGTCTATGGCATACTTCACAAGGCTGGTACTGTCTGGTGCCCGTACAAGCTATGCGACATTACCATGCTAGAATGTGTTCAAAAGAACACCACTATTTTGTGCTTTCGCAACTAAAATCATAATTTTTCACCATCGTCTGCTTTCTCGGTGTTAATCTTGTCATTTGCCGCTCGTCGTGACACGAAATCACTTAATTTTTTACCCGACATAATGAACTCTTCTTGCCGCTTCGGTTATCAAAGGCGACATGCTTAATAGGGCACTGCAACAATTTTTGAGCACGGTACAGAAATCATCAGATGCCAGACAATGCTTCCGTGGACCACCGAGCCAAATACTGCTCATGTACAAGCAGTGAGGAACGTATAATGCCATTGTAAAAAATCGAGCATCCGTTTCTACGGCTTCGTTAAAACCCGCCATCTAAACTGCACATGATGACGCAACAGTGCCACAAAAGTGCCTCCAAAAGTGCCTCCAAACGGCCACAAAAGTGCCTCCGACGGCAACGATGCTCATGATACTTCACGCGGCGAAAAATTTCAAAATACCGCTACGTGCAAACTCTCAATTTTAAAATTTAGTTTTGTACTTCCGGTATTCGGTGGCCGTCGTCTCATCGAGTTGTTCCGCCTCCTCCGCAGTGCAAGAACGTGGCGTCGCCGAAGTTGGCTTACCGCTACCGCTGGGCGCGTCTGCGTGTTCCAGTGTGTCCTTGTTTTTATGTGTAGAATTTCTGCATACACAGACTCTCTTGAATGCAAATAGACGCGCAGCGCAAGCGAGGTGTTTGTCTTGTTCGTAGTTGTTGAGGTTGTCGAACTAATGTTAAATTCGCTTCAAGGCCGTCTCCTCAAAATGAACGGTAAACGGCGACAGTACTGTGCAGTTGTTGACTGCAGAGGCAGCGACAGCGATAAGAAAGAGAGGAAAGGATGCATAGAAAGTCAGGGAGGTTAACCAGAGGCAGTTCCGGTTGGCTACCCTGCACAGGGGAAAGGGTGAAAGGGAATATAAGCGAAAGATAGCGGCAGAGGGAGACAGAGAGAAATAGAGACGAGCACGAACAAACCGCGTGCACTACAGAGCGGTAAGGGGCGGCGTTCTTACAGTCTATCGTGAAGCCCCGCAGACCGCAGGGACCTTAATAACGCGAGTAAGGCCTTTAGCGTGGATGTTCTGTGGGAGCACTGGTTACCCTGAGACGGCGCTGCTTCGGCAAGTGTTGCATGTCCGTGTTTTGTGCAGTGGTACGTATCGGTCGAAGTCAGCCGTCAAGCGCTTTAGCCGGCGTCGCAAAGTGAGGTTCATCGTCTCGTAAACACGACCGAGCCCGCACGGCCACTGGCGTCAGCCACGGAGAAAACCCTACGCAGTTTGTTTTAACTACTTTGACGATGCTATACCCCTGTCACATGGCATGTGTAGTGTCATTCACATTAACTGACATTCATACCGAATGTCATTGCGGTCTTGCGTTCCCTGTCTACACGGGTATACAACATGGCGTTCGCAATCGATGGTGCTGTTTATCGGCACGCAGGCGGTCGGCAATCGGCATGTATAGTTACAGATTGAGCTTCGTCCTGCGCAAATCGGTGAAGTGGGTCTTCCTACACTTTAAGCAGCGCGCGCGTCTCGTCGTCGGTCCAGTGCGCTTTTCGCTTCTCATTCTCCGCTGACGAAGCTGCAGAGTTGGCTTCCGTGGTTGGTAGATAGGCTTTAGCGCGGCACCACTTTGAAAGCAATATGCAGAAATGAAAAAGAAAAAGCAGACGAGTGTTTGAAAGCATGGCCGACAAGGGTGTGCTAGCGTCTAGTCGGACACTGGGAACAAGAATATAGCTGCACAAACTACTTCAACTATCGTGCTGTGCATAAAAAAATATTAAAATGTTCCTAACCACAATTATGACAACCTTTACTCTGATTACATTTCGTTTTAACTTATAGATTTCGTAATTTTTTGCCACGCCCCTGTCGTCGAGCTTACGTAAGTCGTGCTTGCATGAGCTCGGGAAACTCATTCAATGGGCGAATGCCATTAGCTGTGAATGTCCTTCACTATGCCCGTGTAGAAGCAACAAAAATGGCATTAAGACCTAATCTCATTCGCTGCGAATGTCGTTACATGGGCCATGTGACAGGGGTAATTAACGCCACAGCGATACTGATCGCCCGGTGCAGCAAATAAACTCTGCAGTAACTCAACCGGAAGTTGAGGGACAGCCGTTGAGTTTGGCGTGTCGTAGGCGCCAAAACCGGTAGTGGCCGCTATGTGAACATCAAAATTCAAATTTAAGCCGTTCGCCTTGGTGACGTACAGTGGGCGGAGCCTTGTGGGCACTACGTCGCTCTGCCGTAGCCTCAGTAGTGCAAGCTGTTGAAAACAGCGCGAAGACCGTGCAGGGGATACAGGATGTTCTGTGATTGACGACACCACCGCTTCTACTGAACACATGAAATATTTGAAATGAACACATGAAATATTTGAACACATGAAATAATCTACTTTAACGGCAGACGCATTTCTCGACTTCGATAAATAGTGTTGCCCTTTAACTTTCGCTAAATCAACCTTAACACATAGCTCTCATAAACGCAGTGATAATCTCTATACTGCGCACATACGCGCACCAACAAGTGAACGCCTGTGAAATTGTGCCAAAAAGAGCATGTTGCTGCGCTACACGCTTTATACTTTCAGCTTTTAACAAGGCCACACTTTAAAAGCAGGACAAGAGAAAGGCACGTCTCCTCTCCTTGTCCCGTGCCTGCCTATACTTTTCGTCCTTGTCTTAGTATGTGCGCTTGTTAAAACCTTCGGAATTCCACAACAAGAGTGATTCGTTCCCTTTACGTGATTATTTATCTGTACGTTGAAGGTGATTTTTGCTTGTTCAGTTTTCTCTTTTTTTTGTTGTTGTTGTTGTTGCTTCATATACAAAGAGATCACGTTGAAGTTTTAGGGAATTTTTAAAGATCACTTGTGGCAGATAGCATAATTATTGTCGCTAAGCTGGATTATTCGAAGAGGCGGACATTACTCGCACGGGAAATCGAAACACAGGTTCAACGACTTAGCAAAAGATGACTAAATATGTTGTTAAATTTTTCACAAATTACCTTTCGGTACTTATTGCAATTAACGAACTGTAGCCCTTGAGTTTTCAAGACGCATCGATTTGAGATAAATTTACAGCATTATACCAACTATACCATTTTCAAACTGACGTCATTCTAGAAATTCATTACAAGTGGATACGCCTGACAATCTCACCAGCTACAATTTGTAAATTGCAATAAGTGCCCTAACGTAGTTAATTAGGAAGGGAATTGAAGTTTTCTCAATTAGTTGAATATGTGTTTCGATTTTTCGCGCAAGTAATTTCCGCCTCTCTGAACAATCCAGCTCAAGGGCTTGTATTATGGTAGCTTCAAAAGGCGATATTAAAAAATTGCGTAGAACTTAAAATGATCACCCCGTATGTTGCAGTATTTGCTTTTTTGCCCATACCTGTAATTTCTTCAAGTGCCTTTACGACTTGTTCTGTCGCTTCCACCCACACCCCCTCTCCTTCCATAGGCCCTTCCTAGTCTCTGCGGTGTGTATCAATACTTACCAAATAAATATCTAATTTACTAAATAATTACGACAACACTGAGATCATTCGCACTCGCCGGCTGGGAACTCGAACCACCTGTTACCATAACGGTGTCCTGACCACCTGGCGTTTGTTCCGCCAGCCTGTCTTAGCTTCGCGTCCTCGGGCAACGCATCAGTAGCGGCCCGAGAATAAGTGAATCGCATGTTGTTCAAAACTTTGGTCATTAAGGTCACCATGCTCAGGATGCGGGCTTTGGGTGGTTGCACCGACTAAAAGCCCTATCATTTGCTTCAGTGTGATCAATTTGCAGTGCAGGCGCTGGGCGACTGGCAAATTTACTTCACGCCGCGCTCACGATGTGTCTGCGTTCCTAAACGCAATAGCGTAAATCAAAAACTATAGCCAGAGGGATACACAGAGGACGCGAACTTCAATTTGCATAATCCGTCCTTTTTGACTGTACAAATGGATGGTCTTGATCAGAGTTTAGGTCACCATAACTCACTTCTGCATTGCATTCAAAATAATGTAAGTGCAAAGTACTCACATTGCCACAAAAACTCGCGCAAGTTTGCCTGTTTATTCAATAGCGCAGCTGTGCTTTGATTTGCTCTAAAGAACCCACAGAGGCGCATTAGAGCCTGTGGGTACTTGAGAGTGCGCACGAGTGGAATTTAATACGCTATCATCGCTAACTTTGCTTACTTCACTTCTAACAGCAGTCCTCTCCCACTGTAATTCTCGGTTCAAACCAGAATCTATGTACAAGAAAAGAATTACGGCAGAAACTCCACTGGAGTTGTCTGAGTATGCGCAAGCATTGGTTCACTTGCTCATCTTCACACAGCCTGGTGTCATTTTCAATATTACCAAACTTGATCCGACCAGTAAAAACACTTATCAACCCTTATCGGTTGTTATCAACCTTATCGGACTTGGTTCGATGCTTACCAACCCTCATCGGTCGTTATCAACCTTATCGCAATCTATCTGATCCTTATCAACCATAACCTGTCCTTAGCAAAGTTATCGGACAGAATCTGACTCTTATCAACTATGATTAGTCTTTATAAACCTTATCGGACTGGATGCGACCTTTATCAATCCTTATGGGCTCCTATTAACCTTATCAGAATTGCTCCGATCATTTTAAGCCCTTGTAGCTCTTTAGCACCTTATCCATCCGCGTCAAACAATTATCAACGGTTACAAGACTCATATAACGAATCATCACTATTTATCATCCTTATCAACTCACAAACTGCTTATCTGTCAGTGCTGCGCGACGCGAAGGGCATGAGCCCAAAGAGATCGGTGGCATTTCGGTTGTTGAAGGAACGCCTCAACGGAAAGTGCATCCCACGACCACTGAAACGCATCGGGGCTTTCGTGTGTTTGTCATTAAATTTTCGCTAAGTCGGAATTTTCCTGGTGTCTACAATGCTCCGATTCGGCTTTACATGCGGTCTTAGAGATGGCTTTTATTTCACCATCACCAAATCTTTCAACAACGCCTTCATAGAGACTTCTCCTTTGACATTTCTACCACCGGTACAACACATTCATATGGTTCAGATATATTTACCTTCAGCAAACGTGGGTGTTTAGCCCTGTGGGTAAAGAACTCGGCTTCTGAGCGTGGGCTCGCAGGTCCCAAACTCACCACCGCCAAAGATTTCCCTTTACAATTTATATTGTTTTACACATTATTTTCTTTATAGCGATTCGTCTTACGTGACGGGTGGGTGGGTTTCATCGTTGGGTCGGCATAGAAATGCTTACACATTTAAAATATCAGCAAAGATTACCACAGCTATAGGCCCATAAAATGCCGTAGAGGGCCTACCAGACGGTGTATCACCAAATCAATTTTAAAGATGTCATCCGTAACTGGGCTGATTCGCTTCTTTGTTAACAACGAGGAGATATGTCACATACCTCGTCGCTGTCACAAGAAGTAGTGCAGCTCCTCGATCTGTTACAAGAACTGTAACAACGCCGGAATACGCAACCTGAAATGTAAATAGTGCATACGAAGGGCGCAGTTTCTCGTTGCCTTAAGCCATGTAGTCGAACTTCACAAAGCAACAAATGAATATAGTGAGCACACCGAGAACCATTCTTATAAATTGAACTGTACTTATTACTTCATGTGCTTATTATAGCTTAATGTGTCTTTGCTGTATGAACAAACTGAAACTGATATATGATCATTTGACAACTTCGCGCTGCTTCATAATTTGCTGCTGATCTTTTAAAACTGTCGATTTATTGCTACGGTGTCGCTTTACTGAGAACTCCTGTCTATATTCTCTTTCGAGATTGATAATAAATTTAAAGAAGAAATACTAAAACTATCCAAGAACGAGTGAAGGATAAAAGTTGCTGGTCGGTACGCAACGCAAAGCGTAAGAAAGTTGCACAGTTCTTCCTTCTTTCTTTTTCTTTCTCTCTCTTTGCGCAGTTCCTAAAGTGATGGAGCTAACGTCCGAAACACACTTCTTCTACATATAAAGTAAAAATACTGTTCGGATTTCCCCAAAACCTTTATCTCTATTGTTTTGCGTTATTATTTCAACATTTTTGTTGTTGTTGTTGTTCCGCTTTTAGTGGTACAACAGGTTCACTTCCTTATCCAACAGTACGCGCATATGCAAATCGACAAGCAAGCAACGCAGAAAAAAAATGAAGAAAACACACACGCATCCACATAGAAACGAAAAACAGATCTCACGGGAAAGGACAGGGAAATACACGCAACGTGAGTCTCAAAGCACTGTCGCCCAACTCACGTTGAAAGACGCCGGTGACGACTGGCCTGGGAATGACCACAGCCGAGTGCGAAAGTCACTCCGATGGGACCACCGGTGGGAGCGACGGCGGCGCAAGGAGCGGGCGGCCGCTTGGTCCGCGGCGATAGCAGCGAATGAAGCCCGCGCCGTCCGAGCATGGCCGGCGCTGGCGCTGCCTGAACGCGGCGAGAGTCGCCAAGGAGGAGGAGGAGAGGGCCGCTAGCGACGCCGCTGCCCGCTGGCGCATCGGCCGCGTCAGCGACGACGGAAGCGCGGGAGTCGGTCGTTCTCCCATCTCTACACGGGCCGTGACGCAAATAAGAGAGGCCGAGCAACAGCTTGGAAAAGAAAGTAGTAATATAGAAGTAACGAGGCTAGGTGTTAGCGCGGAGTAGGCGAAGCGAAGAGGCAGGGTGCTAATTGCTCCGTTTACTGTCCCGACAGGTCGAGTAACAGGAATGCATGCGGTGTCTTCGGCCGTAATTCGTTGGGCGAAGTGATGCGAGGAGTGTTTGACCAAACGCTCATCGCGGTATAGCCTATGACAGCGACAGTTGCTCTATCTGTAGCGTTTCGTGAGAAGGAACTAATGTGTGCCGGAGTACATTAATGAGACAGGACATGTATGGACCTCGCAGGCAGGCCTGTTGCTGTAGATATTGAAGGGAATACACGCACGCACACTCACACACACGTGCAAACGCCCACACACGCGCTCGCCTTACGATATAGCTTATTCTTTACATTCGGTACAAACCACAGCCGTGAAATGAAGTCCGAACTAAAAGCTTATGGAACCCATTATCAGTACTGTGAAAAGCGCTTTAGATAACATGCGCTCAAGATAACTCTCACAGCTTGTTTGCTAAATGTATGTCTGAATGGTGTATGTCACTAAGCTTCGGCTAGCCGGGGAAGCGATTCGTGGCCGTCGAATTAACTTTATCTTTAGAATTCGAAAGCGGTAGGAACGCACTGAACACCCTGATTAACTGAAAGCACTGCAGGCTTTAGAGTCGCTCTTGTAAACTGCAGCTGAAGTAAATAATCGCAATTTGCATCTAAGCAACAAGGTGACGCCTGAACAAACGCGTACTTATTCAAAGAAACCACAGCACTTGGTCAAGGGCACAGGGAGCCCTGCTGGGCCTAGAAGTAATTGCGCTATTGTTATCTGTCAGCTCTTGGATAATCGAGGCAGCTCTGAGACATGCAAGGAATGTTTGCGCCCAGCAACGTACTAAGATACGTCTTACTTTCCTTTTTTCAAAATCGTATACAGACAATCTTTCTTGCTACTGCGTTAAACTCGTACGTTTTCCGTTTGTAAACGTCATTCCTCCCAAAGTTCCATTTCATTGTTTGTTGCGATCACAATAACAGACAAAGAGAATATCGCGAGCCTAAATATACGTGGAACGTTAGGTGGTTATATGCTACTATAAAAATGAAAGCAATCGTTCATATAGCTTTAAAAAGGAATCGTTTATAAGTGGAACACCATGTTATATCCTTTTATGATCAGAAAAGTGGCGAGTTCAACGAAGAGAAGAAAATTTCCATATTGATGAGACTTCACCGGAGATCAGTGAGTATTATGAAGTAGTAGAGACCGTGGCCAGAATGTACTATTCAAAAGCGTGGGCTTGCGGATATTTAAGTTTTTTCAGGGTAGTCATGTTGTCGATAAATACATGCTCGTATAGTTTTGTCCGGTGAAAATTGCATTTTATGTGTGGAATGTATACGGGGTGTTTCTACGAACACTTTAAGTTATTAAAAATAGCCGGTTTGAAATAAAAGGCGGTTCCTTTAGTGACATCCCGTCAGTACTGGCGACAACGGTGGGGCAGGCGGTACAGGGTAATGAGTCGCTGATTAACAAAACAAAATTATTAACTTTTAATATTTTAGCTTAGGCGGGGTCATTGTCACTGGGAAATTGAAGCGAGCTCTCCGTTCAAGCCATACCAACTTTCGGATCTGGAAAAATGGAATTTCCCGCATAACTGTGGAACGACCAATTTCGGCTATCAGAAATCGAAGTCGAAACCAGCGTGCGGCGGCTCCATAATCCTCGCTGTCGCAGCGCGTGTCGCTGCCCGCTGCTGGGCGACATAACAGAACGTCATCTCGACCGGTGCAGTTATGCGCTCGCTGCAGCTTCCAAGCTTCGGTTTCACTCACTCTGATAGCCGAAATTCGCCATACCACAGTTCTGCAGGTGATCTCATTTTTTTTCCAAATCCGAAAGTTGCTGTGGCTTTTACGGGGGAGAGCTTGCTTCAATTTCCCAATTTCAATGAGCCCGCTGAATCTAATAGTTCGAAATATAATCAGTGAATGTTGTTAATTAACGAATTGCCACGTATCACCCGTCACCCCGTGGTCGCTATCACTGACGGTATGTCTCGACGTATGAAGAAGCAGAAAATGAACTTTATGAAAAAGGATGGTCCGGCAGTTTTGGTTGTGGTGACCTCAGGTGGCGGCTCGAAATCCTTGGACTCGGGCGGCACCTACGGTTTGCCGGACGGCCCAGAGCTGGTCTTCCAGCTCAGGACTTTTGAGAGTCACCTTCCAGCGGCGGCGACGCCGACGGAGAAGGTCCTCGGCGGCCCCCGCAGCTTCCGCAGAACTTGTTTGCCCCAGTGCAGCTACAGTGTTTGTTAAATTTGAAGCTTTGTTTCTCTGTTGTGACATTTCTTGCTCCAGTAATTTATCGCCTTTGTCTTACTTTATGTGTTTCTTTTACATCAGAAATTATGAGTGAATTGTAATATCTTTCTGTGTTTCTCGCGTGCAGCCGGCATCATCTATGGATACCTGCACCTGCTCATTTATTCATGTAAATAAAGGAAAAAAATACACAGATGCCCAATTTGAGATAACGAATATGAGTGCAGCCTAAAAATGAAGCGTTGGTTTTTAGGTCACTGCAAATTATATTCGAGAGAGGGAATTAATGTTCACGAGGGCTGCAATGTGGGCTTGTTGGTAATGCATCTTCGAGGGGAGTACGGTAGCGCGATTCAAAGACGGGACAAAAGAAGACACAAAGGGACACACAGAGGGAATTAATGCACAGTTTTTCGTCTGCAGCGACGGTCCACTATTTTAAAATCGCAGAAGAGAGTGCTCAAACAGCGGCGTATTCCTGTGTAAGCTGGGCTATACCAGGGGTCAACTCGAATGACCACTAGACAGTCACCATTCGAGGACTCTTCTTCCAGGTGTTTGCGCTCTTACGTTCGCCGCGATTCTGTATATTCGGCCATCATCCGATGATCTAGGAAACATAGCGTTAAATTATCCAGTGAAACAAATCCTCATGTTTCCAAATGCTTCGTATCCTTCAGCGCGACTTAACTGCACTTGAAACTTTCGTGGTATATTGGTCTCTTGGATGGCACGACATATTTGTACTTTGTAGCAGCACTTGTAATGCTTCGTGAATAACGATTGTACACCGGCGCTTCTTCCGGGCCAGTAGCCTGGGCCGCATGCCAAATAAGTACCCTTGTGCAGGCTTGTGTAAAGGTACGAGCGTGCGTATTGGCCTTCCTATGTGTAGTTTTATGTCTGACTTGATATGTGACAACCCGCCGTGGTTGCTCTTTTGCTATGGTGTTAGGCTGCTGAGCACGAGGTCGCGGGATCGAATCCCGGTGACGGCGGCCGCATTTCGATGGGGGCGAAATACGAAAACGCCCGTGTAGTTAGATTTAGGTGCACGTTAAAGAACCCCAGGTGGTCAAAATTTCCGGAGTCCTCCACTACGGCGTGCCTCATAATCAGAAAGTGGTTTTGGCACGTTAAACCCCATAATTTAATTTTTGTGATATGTGACGTCACGTGTCATTTCAGATATCTGCATCACCTGGAGTAGCATGCTAAGCAGCTTGGCCAAGCTAACTTCTTTGGTAACCATTAAACAGTCTCTATATCTCTTTAGCTCTTTTTCAAGCGCAATTACTAAAAGCGTACTTGAAACATCGAATATTCGCGTGCCCCTTCAATGTGGTGAGTAATTCATACCGTGCGTAATCTAAAAGAACAGCCGAGATAAGACAGCCAGATGTTCTGGTTTTTCTACGCTAAGTAGAGCAAAGCAAATGGTAGGTAGAAAATAAAAGAAGGAAATGCAGAAGGCGAGTCAAAGCAGATAGACACGCTCAAAGGCGTCGAAACAAGACGCTTAACGTTGATAATCTAAGCGGTCCATATATGAACGACTGGGAAAGCGTGCATGCACCAGTTTTGCGCCATTTTTATCTTCGTGTATAGTAAAGACAGAAACATGTTATTTTGATAGCTTTCATCCGACTTCCGACAATTTAGGTTCGTCGTCTCACTCCAAAACATTGCGACATTCACCGAATTGGTATACCGTTTGCTCCAACACAAAAATGCGTGTGTATGCTTCCTCAGGAAGGCCAATTTCTCATTCAAATGTAGTGATTTATTTTCTATCAAGGCAAGAACCCCTCAGTTCTGCTTCTGCCTTTCTTGGTGGCAATGTGTAATGGATGTTCAGTTCTCACTGATCTCATCGTTGTTTCAATCCGGAGAAATTTCGCTGATTGTCCGTAGCCGGTAAACGGGCTGTACTGCTTGCGAAACCCTTGGTGTGCGTTAAAAATCTGTAACAAAGAGGAGGCGCGAAGCGACAATCAATTTTCTAGTAGACCCAGATGCAGATAAAGGTGCGCTGACGACGATGGCCAAAAGACGACGAAGTTTACCTGCAGCATGTACAATAAGAAGGCGGTAATATCTGCTTAGTATAACGTCAGCGCGATAAAAAAAGTGTTGCGCTATACATCGCTCCACATCTCAATTTCTGCGTACTTGATTTTACGATTATCACACCCAATGTTGAATGCCGAACGATTTCATATTCGGAGGTTGTCATTTCTGTGATTTATCGCCCTCCAGCAGGTTCCGAACCAACAAGATTTCCTTGAGCGACTGCTTCATTTCGCAGGCATCACTTGCCAGCGAATAATACTGCAAAGAGACTTAAACATTAACTTCCTTATCAGTACTCAAAGAACGGCAGAGTTCCTGGATGTTCTCCACTCGCATTGTTTGGAAACATTATAGCTTCACCAACGAGGTCTTCAGAAGATTCAAGCAGCTTTGTACACTAGTGTGCCACAAACTACAACGCAGAAGACGGTGTGGAAGATGTTCTTTCATGGCACTTAAACGACCACATATACCTACTTTTTGTTTCTTGCGGAAAACCTTATGAAAACTAAAGTGCACAAACATCTAGTTCGACCTCACAGAATTGTTAATGATGGCAACATTTCTACATTTTGTGAATCAGTAGCGAACAGCAATTTTTGAGGATTTACTCAAAAATGAGAATCCCAACAAAGGCTACAACATTTTGCTTTCAAAAGTTCAGACTGCATATTACCATGATTTCCATTAGTTAAATATATACCGCAACACAAAACGAAAATTTGGAAGCCGTGGGTATCTAGAGAGGATCAAAGAAAAAAAAAAGTAAACTATTTTACGATTTTTCGTAAACGCGGTATTATTAATTATTTTCTCAATAAAAGGAAGTTCTTACTAAGTTAAACTCAGACTAGCGTAAAGCAAAAATTGATTACTTTGCAGCGAAGTTTGCAGATGCAGGAAATGACCAATAAAAAATCTGTAAAACTTTAGAAGCCTTAATCAATTCAACAAACATGCTCCACTTACTCAAATGAGCTCGAACGGGCATGCATAGAAAGGTGAAGCAATAATCAACTTTTCGAATAACAATTTTCTGGATTCAAGCAGCTCCTCTTTAAGTAATGAGTGCAGCTCTTCTTTTGAAGTCTACCTAACTAGAAGCGCGGCGCCTATAATTTCCTTCGGACCTACTGACACTAGCGAGGTATGCACGACCATTTCATCTATGAAATCCAATTGATCAACTGGTTTCGACAACGTAAAGCTCATTCTCATAAAATTGAAGCTTCAATCATTAGCATCCGCTGAGCACACATTTGTAGCTCTATACCAGCGACAGGTGTTTTCCCAGACGCTATGAAAATTGCGAGAATAGTTATAATTCATAAATGATGAGACATTAATGACCTTGACAACTACCACCATATTTTCGCATTACCTTTCTTCTCCAACGCCCCGGAACACGTCATTAACACGAGATCATCAAATTTTCTTCTTAAGCACAATGTAATTTGTGTGGCTTTCAATAAGAAAAATGTAATGTAATGTAATGTGTGTGGCTTTCAATAAGAAAAAAAAAAAAAGCCCGAAGAAGCACTCATGCACGCTAAAGGCATCAATACTAAAAACCTACATAAGCTACGTTGAACTCTGGGTGAGTGAGTGAAACAACTTTATTTGGTCCTCTATAGACGTAAGCAAACTCCACGTCACCTGGCTAGGCCCACTCGGGGACCATCAGGTGAAACCTGACGGCCCTCTCACGAGCCCTTTGGACTGCCAGGATTTGAGAGGTCTGATCCTGGGCCCTAATTAGCTTCATCATTTCCTCTTGGGTGAAAGGGGGACCGGCAGAGGCGCAGCCCCACAGGACGTGTTCGAAGTCCACATAATCACCACACAGAGGGTAGTCCGGGCTTGGCAACCGTTCGGGGTACATAGTGTGCAGCGCCGCGGGGCTCGGGTAAGTGCTTGTTTTTAGAAGTCTGAGAGTGACTGCCTGGACCCTGCACAGCGAGGAGTGCGGCAAAGGTAGGAGTCTTCTTGACAGATAATTGTATTTGCAGATTTCGTTGTACGAGCAGAGAGGCTCGGGTCGCCCAGGAGAGGACGCGTTGCCCAGCGCACGGTCAGTCAAACCTCGTGCAGCTGAGTGCGCCTCCTCGTTGGGTTGATCGAGGCACCCTCAATGGTTCCAAGGTGCGCAGGGAACCAGGCCAAAGAGTGATGTTTCATGTCTTTGGCACTTTGGATGATACGTAGGGCCTGGGGAGCTACCATTCTCATCTGAAAGGCCCTAACAGCGGCCTTGGAATCCGAATAAATCGTGTCATGTACACTGTCCGTCAATGCAAGAGCAATAGCAACCTGCTCTGCAACGCTGGAATTAGAAGTGTTAGAAGTGCGGATGGTAGCGCAGCTAAGGATTTTGGAATCACAGTCGATGACCACTGAGCAGAAGGCCTCTCCTTGAACGTGCGAAGCAGTGTCTACGAAGCATGTTCGGTCCTTGTTCAAGCGGGCACTGGCGAGCAGAGCTTTACCCCTGGCTCGTCTTCGTCCTTCGTTGTAGGTGGGATGCATATTTCGTGGCATCCGGCACTCTAGGTATAATTCTTGATTGCACGAAAGCGCTTGGTTCTATCAAGCAAGACATTTCATTATATAACATCACAAAGTATGGAGTTCCAGCGATCGCTCAGGAACTTAGAGACGATTACTTTATAAATCGCTGTCAGCATACTGAAGCAAACTGAATTTGTTCGCAGACAGGTGTCATGAAATACGGCCGGTGGGGGCGAAATGCGAAAACACCCGTGTACTTGGATTTAAGTGCACGTTAAAGAACCCCAGATGGTCCAAATTTCCGGAGTCCCCCGCTATGGCGTGCCTCATAATCAGAAAGTGGTTTTGGCACGTAAAACCCCATAATTTAATTTTAATGAAATACGCCGTACCGCAAGGTTCGAATATGGGGCCCATTTTATTTCTGGTTTGCGTAAATGATTTCAATAACATTACCTTAACTCAACAAGCCATTCAATACGCAAACGATACAAATATTTTCGCAGGAAAAAGCATTCATTCCTTGGAAAGATAATGGAACGCCTCGCTAGCGCAACTATCTGCACAGATGCAAACAAGCTAAGTTAAGCGTTCGTAAAACAAAGTATGTTGGTTTTCTAGCAAAGAACAAAAAAAAAATTACTAATACGTCCTTCAACCTGTAAAACGAACGCAGCACTCTAGAGCACGTTTCGTCTCAGAAGTTTCTCGGAGTTGTTTTTGACGAAAATGTTAGCTGGAATGCAAACGTGGCGGTTCTACGCCAATTGATCTCAAAATTCTCAGGTCTGCTGTACAAATATAAATATTACCTGCCCCTACGGCTTAACATTAGACTACAATAGTCCCTCATACAGACCCGTCCGCAGTATTGCCTCTTCGTGGGGTGTTCTATGTCGCAGCGTAACATTCGTGTATTACATAGGCTTTGCAACGTGGAAGTTGAAGTATTTATGGACTACAACGAAATGATAACACTCTGCATTATTTTATTACAGCTAAAGTGCTGTCCCTAATAGATCTTTTACAACCCAAAGCTTGAAGTAACTCTTCACGAACAAGTTCGGTCTGACCCTGTAGCATTCCACAATAGGTTTGTAAAACAAGTCGTTTACTAATTTAAAACTTCGCATCTTGTGAGTCCTCGTATCAGGTCGCAATATCACTTACAGCTGACACAATATGCCATCGTCGTTTTCCTGAACATGTTAGCGCTTATTTTTCCTCTAGCTTATGATGTCAAGACTGTCGAAGTGTTTTTAAAAACTTGTGACAATGTACTTAGTGCTATGTATGCAAACTTGGAAACGTTTTCCGGTGTTATTTGTTCTTGTGCTCATAGTTATCTACCTTCGTCTTAGTTTCTGCGTGCGCCTTAGCACAAACATGTTACCTTGTATAGCTACGCTATCGCTGTCACTGTCGCTGTCGCTGTCGATGTATGTCCCTTTGGCTGTTATTTATTATTTTCACATTGTTACATTTGCAAGACACTGCCACATCTGCAATACACCAAACAACCTTTACTACATGGTCTGGGAATGCGAAAAGAACCCGCGTACAACGCCTCTCCAAGCAGCACATGACCAGTGGGAGGCACAGCTCACAAGCCCGAAACCTGATGACCAACTACGGCTGGTGAACAGGACAGTCTGTCAGCCCAGCGCCACGGCTAGCTGGAATGCGGTCGCCGCCCACCTTCGGGCCTCAACAGCCTGGTCTCTTAAATAAAGTTTATTCACTCACTCACATTGTTACCGCAGTCTTCGCGTATGTACTTGCATACTATTAGCAAAAACAAATTGTACTGATGTATGCCACTTTGACAATTTCTTGCTCTGTACCGCATGAGTGTCGACAGGCGCACAGGACCACGTCAGGCAGGTAGGATACATGTAGTCCCATCCTCTTGGATAGTGGTTGACCGAAATAAAAACTTGAATTGAAAAGGGAAATACGGAAGCGTTGAGAATTGTGACGACGGAGTTGGACAATTGGTTCCACCTACTGGTTTTCTTCGGGATGAATTAGTCAAAAAACAAATTAGCGTGACGAAAAAGGGCGTCAACCTTATGGTTGTGTTCCGTACGAAATGACACAAAAATTGGCTCGTTAAGAAGTACATCTTTCATGTGTGAAATATAAAAAAAAACATGTGGAACAGTCATAAGCTGGATATATTCCTGCGCAAAGAGAGGTTGGGAAGTTGCAAAATGAGCATCTTCAATGATATACTGGAAACGCGAGAATAATTTGATAGAAAGAAATAAGCAGTATGGTTTTGTACTGACTCTAATTGATTAATGAAATATCCTTGACTAGGGTCCCATATTGCACATGCATATTCAAGCTTACACGTTAAAAGTGTTGTTTATAGTGTTAATTTAAGTGAAGATGCTGTCCTTGAAACGTTTCGACACAAATAACCTAACACGCACTCAGTATCATTAACAACATGGTTAACAAGAGTTTGCCAACAAACATTAGCAGTTATGTGGGCTCCTAGAGTAATAAGAAGTTACTTCGTCTAGTACAGAACCATCAATTACTATCCAAAATCTACCCGGATGAAATCCAACCAAACTGTCAACGTTGAAACTGCATGAAGGCTATCCAAAATCACATTATTTTCCAGTGCGAGAGAAACCTTCTTCCACAGTCAATACTGTCAACTCCCTCCCACGAGACATGGGAGTCACTCCTGTTGACGACTGACTACCAGATTCAGGCAGAGGTAACTGGTACGAAACGGTTGAGGCAAGCAATTGGCCACCACCCTTCGGACCACCGGCAAGCTAATTTAACGACCTCGTTATGCCGTACATAAATTTGTCTCTCTCTCTCTCTCAATGGTATAAACGGAAGGTTTAAGATTAGCCAATTTTCAGGAGATTATTATTACTTCGCATTTTTTAGCATTCGAGCGCATTTACCAGGGGTTGCACCAATTAGTGATAGCGCTAAAGTCAGATTGAAGTATTGTAAGATCAGTGTCAGATGGTATTACGCGGTAAATTGCAGAGTCATCAACATACATGACTTGACATTACATGACTGGACTACATTAGTCCGATCATTAACAGAAATGAAGAATAGAAGGGGGCCGAGGACACAACCATGCAACGTGGCAGAAATAACTGGACAGGAAAGAAAATTCAAATCATTAGCTGTCACAAATTGCGTTCATTTAGAAAGATCGTTTTCAGTCTATGCAATAATGTTAGCGTCAATGTTTAATTTTCCTAATTTTAAACGTAGTAGTTGGTGAGAGACAAGATCAACCGCCTTCTGAAGGTCTTGAAATATACTATCCATTAATCACTCGTCAAGAGCAGCAAACAGTTCGTTAGCAAAATAAATTAGTTGCGTCTCACATGAAAATGATTTAAGAAATCCAGGCTGGAGGAAGTTAAATGAACATGAGTAAACGATGTGTTATAAAAATTTATAAAAGATGCTTATTAGTGATATAGTTCTGAAATTAAGAAGAGAATGAACATAATTCGATTTGAAGAACCGTAGCACCTTGACCCCCTTCTACTCGCAGGGTAACCAGCCAGAAGCGATAGACTGCGAAAAAAGTTGTGTTATTATTAACGAACTACACTTTTCAATGTTCAAAAAATTTTGAGGTATTAACGTCAATTCTGCGTGAGGAAGACGATTTCGTGTTTTTGATAACGTGAAACACACCAAAATAACCTATGAATACAGGAATCTCATCGGGAGGTGTAATTCAGCATACAATATCCAGGAAGATTAATACCTGATAC
This sequence comes from Dermacentor andersoni, assembly GCF_023375885.2. NCBI lineage: Eukaryota > Metazoa > Arthropoda > Arachnida > Ixodida > Ixodidae > Dermacentor > Dermacentor andersoni. The sequence goes on along the minus strand of NC_092814.1, from coordinate 190,674,200 downwards.
ACGGGAAAAGACATCCCAAACATTTCCTTTAATAAAGAACAACATTGTCAACGCGGAATAGGGACACCGTCAGCCTCGTTCAAAGTTATGGTGTCATCTTTTGGAGCACCCATAATAACCCAAAGAGGTTTAAGATTTTCTATCGATAGTAATTGAAGAGTTTTATTGAAAAAAAAATCCTTCGCTTCACATATCATATATTTAAATACTAGAATTCCCGCGGAAGTTCTTATTCCAAAGTTTGGACTTATTCGATTGACTTATTCGAATGAACAGTATGCAGAAACTCCTCCACTAACTAGAGATGAGGTCAGAAAGGCCTTGCAAGGCATGAAACGGGGAAAAGCGGCGGGAGAGGATGGAATAACAGACGATATAATCAAAAATGGAGGAGACATAATCCTAGGAAAACTGGCGGCTTTCTATACGAAGTGTCTATCGACTGCAAGGGTCCCAGAAAGCTGGAAGAATGCAAACATTATACTAATCCACAAAAAGGGCTACGTTAAAGAATTACAAAATTATAGGCCCATTAGTTTACTCCCAGTATTATAAAAAATATTTACGAAATAATCTCCAATAGAAGAAGAACAACACTGGATTTTAGTCAACCAAAGGAGCAGGCTGGCTTCAGGAAAGGTTACTCTACAATGGATCACATCCATGTCATTAACCAGGTTATCGAGAAATCCGCAGAGTACAGTAAGCCTCTCTATATGAATTTCATGGATTACGAAAAAGCATTTGATTCAGTAGAGATGCCAGCAGTCATAGAGGCATTGCGTAATCAAAGAGCACAGACCGCTTCCGTAAAAACAGTGGAAAATATCTACAAAAATTCCACAGCCACCTTAATTCTACACAAGAAAAGTAGGAAGAAAGATACCTATAAATAAAGGGGTCAGACAAGGAGACACAATCTCTCCAATGCTAGTCACTGCGTGCTTAGTAGAAGTATTCAAGCTATTAAACTGGGAAGGCTTAGGAGTAAAGATCGACGGCGAATACCTCGACAACCTTCGGTTTGTCGACTACATTGTTCTACTCAGCAACCATGCAGACGAGTTACAACAAATGATTGAGGACATTAACAGAGAGAGAGTGTAAGAGCGGGGTTGAAGATTAATATGCAGAAGACAAAAATAATGATGAATAACCTGGCAAAGGAACAAGAGTTCAAGATCGCAAGTCAGCCTCTAGAGTCTGCGGAGGAGTACGTTTACCTAGGTCAACTAATCAGAGGGAACTCTGACAATGAGAAGGAAATTCACAGAAGAATAAAAATGGGTTGGATCGCTTACGGCAGACATTGTGAGCCCCTGACTGGGAGCTTACCATTATCATTGAAAAGGAAAGTACACAATCAGTGCATTTTACCGGTGCTGACATACGACACAGAGACTTGGAGGCTGACAAAGAAGCTTGAGAACAAGTTAAGGACCGCAAAAAGAGCGGTGGAACGAAAAATGCTAGGCATAACTTTAAGAGACAGAAAGAGAGCGGTTGGGATCAGAGAGCAAACGGGTAAAGACGATATTCTAATATACATTAAGAGAAAAAAATGGCGCTGGGCAGGTCATGTAATGCACAGACTAGATAACCGTTGGACCATTATAGTGACAGAATGGGTACCAAGAGAAGGCTAGCCATAATTACCAACGGGCAATGGAACCCAATATGTCAAAACTGCACAAATCAAACATTGGCTACCAAAAATCACATTCTTTGGGGGTGCGAGGGCTTACCCCCTCCCAGGTCGCTCCTGCCAGCTCCCTCACAACAGACGTGGGAAGAGCTGCTCAGAACGCCGGATGAAAAAGTACAAAAAGCCCTCGTTGCCTGGGCCGAAAGGGTCGCTCCTCGTGAGGGGCCATTCTAGGACTCGGGCCTGCCAGATCATAACTGAGCAGAGTCTCAATAAAGTTGTTACCACCACCAAGAGAAGCGAAACGCAGTAGAGGATGGCAGAAGACTAGGTGGTGCGACGAAATTAGGAAATCTTGCGGGTGCTAGTTGGAATCGGTTGGCGCAGGACAGGGGTAATTGGAGGTCGCCTTCGTCCTGCAATGGACATGAATACCCTGATGATGATGATGATGATGCTGATTATGATAATGGTGGTGGTGGTGGTGTGGTGATAGTGATGATGATGATGATTGTTTAGCTTTATGGGCAGGTACGTTTTCCTTATTTTAATTAGAAGGCGTTTTAATGAAGTACGGAACCTGACCGAACGATGTTTGCAAGAAATAACACATAACGACATATGCTTAGTAACTAATTAATTAACTTTGCTGTTAAACACAGGCCAATTAAACTCAACTGTTCGTTCAGAAGTCAGGCATGTAATTGTCAATAAACTGTGACAGCCCTCTGTTATTAGAATTATAATCAGCTATAAAATATTGCCGTATATGTTTTGGTTTCTTTGTAACACAGGGAGTGGGGAGGGGGGTGGGAGGGGTCTGGGGTGAGATAGTGCCCTCAACTTTAACATTTATGAACTTACGAACAAATCTCACCGACGCTGCAGAAATTCAGTGCGACAGAAATTTGAGTTCTTTCGAAACTTTTACTGCGTTTTCTCGTTTTGCGTCTACAAGAAAGGCGTATTTGTCGAAAAGAGTACTGTTAAGTGTAAGTGTTTTATATTGATCTAATTGGAGAGATTGGCAACGGAGGCTGCGTGCTATGCTTTACGCTTCTATAAAGTTGAGCGCATGACGGCATTTTACTTATCCTAATGTATCTTTTTTTTAATATTGGAAACGTACTGTAAAAGCAAATGTCACATGCAAGCAATATTTGGATCGATAACTCGGAAAACCAGTGGCGGATCCAATATAAAGCATACTTGTGGAGTGCTTTAGCAGTGACATTTAGAAAAGAAAGGAAACTATAAGAATATGTTGGCCTTTGACAATGTGAAATAATACCACAAGCTCCGTGTGTTTTCAGTCCTTCCTTATTTGACGCCCCCATCGACTATGTGTTTCTACCCATGCAGCATCCCACGGACACCCAGCGATGTTATATTTGTTCTTTCTCGAGAACTGTTTACATTCGCCCTTCAATCCACTTCCTATGAAAGATTTGCACCAGTGTTCAAAGAGCGGGAAAATATACGAGGTTTCGGAGCGTTCTTATGTCAGCGCTTTTTTCTTCGTCCCCAAGGCTCTGCTTTTGTTATTTCGAGAGGCGCAGTTGCTTTCCTGATGATAACTCACTACTTCGCGTAACGGTGAAAAGAGCACAGCAACGGGTATTGCCATTTATAGGCGACATCTCGCCAAATCCGATTGAAACAATGAATAGCTGCATGTTTTGAAGTAATTAATTAATTAATTTATTTATTTATAAATTATAATTTCAACCCAAAAGCCGTTACAGGATGAAAATATAAAAACGTTAACCGATCCAAATTTGCTACAAAAACGAGTATAACATAAATCAAAGAATAACACACTTGTTTAAACGAATCAATATTGGCCCATGAATGTCCAGAAAGGCAAAACGATCCAAAATGGGATTACAGTATGACAGACTCCAAGCAACATTATAAGCAACGACTACACATGTTCACGGTCATGACCACAGTAGATTTCCAATCTTACTTCCAGAGCACAGTAACTCCGACAAGCATTAGGCCGAACAATGTCACACGATGCGCCATATTTGGCAAATTGTGGGACTACACATTGCGCCTAGCTGCATAACTACACAATGGAACTTGTCGTGTTAACCATTGCTTGAGGTATAATGGGCCAGTGCTGATTTATAAAGAGTAAACTTTACTTTATAAGTTACATTACGTAGCAGTGCAGTCGCGTCTTATTTATTTGTTTCATTTATTTGTACATGCGGCAGCCATATTGGGCTATTGCAGGAGCGATTGAGTTGGGAGCGCCTTCGGGTTGAGGACAAGCACCCGTTTCCAAGCGGTGAGGCCCCACAACGGCCGAGCACCAGGCCGGGATGCGCGCTTGTACCTATTTCACCGGTAGCTGACCGGCAGCCGCACTTGCCTTCCACAGCCGCGGCGGAATGCTCTTCGAACAAGGCCCTCTGTGGTTGGATAACCAGGCGCACAGGGGCAACTCATAAATCTCCATTGGGCCACATATTTGAGATCTGAGCCCCCACGAAAGCCGAGCACCAGACCAGGCAACATTTTCAACGATTTACGAAAAGAAACAGAAAACGGTGGCTTTCCGGCGGCAACGGGATTTGAACTCAGAACCCCCCGCATACGAGTCGGACGGTCTACTGCTAGGCCACCGCTGCGGTATTGCAGGAGTGGGCGTGAAAAGGCAGAAGAATGACAAATAGTAGAGGGAATAGGAATAATACAAACTAGATGAAAATACAAACTACCTATTCAATAGTCGCTAAAAGTAAGTTTAGAGGAAAAGAACGAGTAGGACCATGTAAGGAATTCCAATATTACAAAGGGAAAGAAACGGTATTTAAATGTGTCCGTACGGGCAAAATAAGTCGCGATGTTTAGGTAATGCTGACTCCTAGTATTAGATGGTTTAGCAGGAGTTAGTCAGTTATCTGAAGAAATCCGAAAAAAGGAGTTAATAATGCAATGCAGAAACTTCAGTGGTTCCGTGCGTCGGTGATCTGAGAGTCGTTATTAGCCTAGGGATGAAACCACTGTAGAAGGTGAAAAATCCCTATCGAACCGGTGGCATATGAAGCGAATCGCTTTCTTTTGAATTGAGTCGATTTGATTAATGTCACATTGTTTGTGCGGATTCTAGACAGGAGAAGCATATTCTAGGAGCGGCCGGATTAGCGATCAGTAGTTTAGTATCCCTTGGGGATGTGGTCAATGTGCGGCGCAGATAGCGTAACTTTTTCAGTGCTTTTGAGGTTGATAAATCTATTTGTTTGGACCAAGATATACTGGGTGTGAAAAATAGATAAAGGTATATATATTCGCTAACGCTATTAATGGGAGCATTATTATTCTTGTAAGTAAGAACGCAAGGCGTTGTTCTATTAGTGAAAGTGATGAGGATGGTTTTACCGATGTTAATTGTCATTTGCCGCGTAGCGCACAAAGAGCTAAAATTAGAAAGTGATTTTTGAAGCTTTATATGGTCATAAAAGCAAGAAATTTTATGATATAATAGGCAATAATCAGCATGCAAACGTAAATTTGAGGTTATATGACGAGGCAAATCCTTTATGGAAGGAAGGAAAGAGAAAAGCGGAAGACAGGGAGGACCTTCCAGATTTCCATCCTGTAGCATCGCAAGGGACTGCTGTATAACCTTTGATGCTTTAAACGTCCATCTGGTAAAAATTCTTCACTACTGCCTTTTCAGAATTTTCCGCAAACACGCCTTCAGGCATCACCGCAAACACGCCTTTCTTATCCGACACCTACATACTGAGGTGGTTCATCTTCCAAAATTGAACAACACGATTCACAGGCGAAGTGTTATTCCGAGTCGAAGAAGAGTCAGCGTAAACGTCAACACATTCAGACATGCCTCTTGCTTGCTCACCCTCAGGAACAGACCGGGAGACGCACCTTGAAAAAGCAACTTTCTCTGCCGGGAGCACTTTTGGTTCGAAGGCGAAATTCGGGCCAAGGCACAGAACCTTTCGAATGTCATCTGGCGTGTCTCCTCGAACGCGCACTTCATCTTGTGTTAACCTTCTCCTCTTTCTGTTTGGAAGCGTTTGCCGCACCACATTCAATCTGCGAAAACATAGCGTTGGCCGCACCTCTTTCTATCTGTGAAAACATTTTAATAATTTTTATCACTTTATTTGCGCTCTATGTTTGTTGAATCGAAAGGGAGCACGTTGTTAAAGAAGTCGGGAAATCGTATAGGGTCGAGGGGGGCCCCAGTCTTAAACCATATTTTTCTTAGTCGAATCAATAACTCTATTGCCAGTAATTTAGGAAATTTGGCCTTTAATGTCTTTATGTGTTTTGGTGATTTCTTGCTCATCACGGAAAGAGCGAATCTATATAGTAAGGTAGCTGATATTTTAACGATTTTTAAGGAATGCCTTAAAGGTTTAATATTTACGTTTGCGTTGCCTGCCGAAGGCGAGCTTTAATTCCTGTTTGTTAGACTGATGTTTCGGGAGGACCATTTGTGCTGTGTATATAAGCCCCCTTTGGCAAAAGGGCTTTTAAATTTTTCTTTAGGACACGCTAAAATAGTAAAAAGAGGTGTGGTTTACGCTGCGCTGCGCATGGTGCTACAGAAGACATGCGAGCATTCGTTGAGGGCGAGTTTCCTTGGCCAGATTCAGAGATTTCAGAACGTGTGTTACCCGGAAAGTGAATTTTTGAGGGCTTGTCATTATCTGATGAAGTTTGTAGCGGGTACTGATAAGGTAAAGAGAAAATCAAGAGATTCCGCGCGCAACGAAAACAGGCCGGTGGTGGTGCCATCTTTGCACAAGTTTTCGCATTGCTCGAAGAACGTGGCTAGTAGATATGGGGTCCGTGTGGTCGTGTGCACTGTCAACAAACTTGCTACGATTTGTTCCCGTTTGCACAAAAAATTATTGGGCCATAGCAAGGAATGCAGTTTCTGTTTCGAGAAGTTAAAAAAATAGATACGTTCCATATAGATCTTCCGTTGTGTAAAGGTTGTCACTGTCAAGCGGGAAGGTTTATGTGGTCCAGACCGGTCGCTGTGTGAACATTAGATTAAAGGAGCACTTGTCATTATTAAAAAGTACGAGGGCTTTGCACTTGCCTTTGCATTGTGCAGAGTGTGAGTGCCAAGCGATAGCGGAAAAACTGTTTCTTTGTTCTGGCATAATGATCAAACCACAAGGGAGCTTATGGAAGCCTTTCTTATTGATAGGGAAGGGGAAAGGTGTGTTAGTAAGCCATCTGTCGCTTTTAGTAGAAAATAGTTGAGATATTTGCAAGAAAGTCTATTAGGGTAGATTATTGTTAAGTTTGATAGGGAAGTATTTTATTGGCTTTATTTGTTTTTCGAATTTCCGGAGTCCCCCATTTCGGCATGCCTCATAATCAGATCGTGGTTTCGGCACGTAAAATCCTAATTATATTTGTTTTTTGTTCTTGTTTATTTATTTATTTATTTATTTATTTCAGAATACTGCAGGCCATTGCTTGGCCCAAGCAGGAATGAATTTACATTGTTACATAACCAAAAGAATAAAATTTATACAATGTTAGCAGCACACATATATCAAAAGAATAAACCAAAAGAATAAAATTGTACAATATTAGCAGCATACGGATACCAAAAGAATAAAATTATACAATATTAGCAGCACAAGGATACAAAACATACATATCAGGTAAGGAGACGATGTAACGCATCAGAAAAATTTTGTGAGGAAAAAACAGATGCCGGTAACGAATTCCAATCTTCTACTGTTCTTGGGAAAAAACTGTACTTAAAGCTGTTAGTTTTGGCGAAGATGGGAGCAAGTGAATGCTCATGAACGCTCCGAGTCCTTCTCACTAGAGGACGCTTAATGCACTCTGGAAGCTGGAGCTTATTTTTTCCTGTTAAACTATTGTTTAACAATACCAATCTATTAATCTTTCTGCGGGTTTCTAGTGTATGAATGTTATTTGAGATCATTAACTGCGAAGGAGAGTCTTCCCTTTTGTATTTTCCGTATATAAACCTAACCGCTTTCCTATTGACTTTTTCAAGGGTCATTATATCTTTTTTTGTGTATGGGTCCCACACTACTGAAGCATATTCAAGTAAAGACCGCACACAAGTTTCGTAAGCCAATTTTTTTATGTGTGCAGGGGCAGTTTTTAGCTTTCTTCGTAAAACCCATAGCTTTCGAAATGCAGATGTAGAAATATTAGTAATGTGAGCCGACCATTTTAACTTATTGTCGAGTGTTATGCCTAAATATTTATATTTGTCAACTTCCAAAATCAGGTTGCCGCGAAGGAAGTAAGGAAGCAAAATGGGAGACTTCTTTCTAGTTATACGTAAGAGAACAGTTTTTTCACTATTAAGTTCCATAGCCCATTTCAGACACCATTCTTCAATAGCAAAAACTGCTTTTTGAACACAGATGTGGTCATGTTCAGATGAAATTTGTTTAAACACAACACAGTCGTCTGCAAACAACTTAACAGAGACATCTTTAGGAACAACCGCAACTAAATCATTTACATATATTAAAAATAACAAAGGTCCCAGCACACTTCCCTGAGGAACTCCTGAATGAACATTAACAACACTAGAAGCGGTCTTATTAATTTCCACATATTGCCGTCTGTCTGTAAGGTAGTCTTGAATCCATCGAATAATAAAAAATGGTATACCCATACATTCCATCTTATAGAGAAGTTTGCCATGTGGCACCTTATCGAAGGCCTTGCTAAAATCAAAGAAAACCACGTCCGTTTGCCCGGACATATCAAGCACCCGCGCAAATTCATGTACAGACAAAACAGTCTGAGTAACTGTGGATAACCCCTGCCGAAACCCGTGCTGATTATCCGACAAAAGATTATGATCGCTCAGGAACTTTCGCAGGTAACCGGCTACAATATGCTCCAACATCTTACAGCAACTGGATGTTATGGAAACAGGCCGATAATTTGAAACAGACAATCGATCACTTTTCTTATATACGGGAACCACCCGTGCTATTTTCCATTGTGAAGGAATTTTTCCGTTTGCTAATGAGAGTTTAAAGATGTCTGTGAGGCAGCCTGATATTTGTTCGGCGTAACGCCTCAAAAATACATTTGGAAGACCATCGGGTCCAACGGATTTTTTAGTGTCCAGTTTCAAGAGCATCGCCAGAACACCCTCACGATTTATCTCAATGCCATCCTCTGGTGCAGCCACTGCTTTTATTTCATATTCATCTAATTCTGAAAACACCTCGTAGAAATACCGATTAAAATTCTCAGCTATTTCGGCAGCATCAGTGATAATCTTGTCCCTAACTTTTATTTTAGTAAGTGCATCTTTGGGTTTACTCAAATGCTGCCAAAATTTCTGCGGATCAGTCTTTAGAAACTCTGCTAATGTGTGTGTAAAATATTTAGTCCTGGCGCAGCTCACCTTTTATAATAGCTCACGTTTGATTTCTATAAACAGTGGCGTTGACGTCCCCTGCTTCTTACGATATCTCTTAAGTCTACGCTTAATGTGTATAATTTCACGAGTAATCCATGGATGTTTCCGCTTTTTAAGTATTTTTCTGTTTGGAACGTATTTTTTAATGCAATGCCTAAGCACATTAGCGAACCTTTGCCAAGAGCTTTCCACATCATCACATGTAATCCCAACATTTTCTTCAATGTAGTCAATAATCGCCACATCGTCAGCTCTACTAAATTCCTTAACTGTAGCGACATCAAACGCACGTGTTTTTGATTTTTCGACCTTCCAGGAAAAAGAAAGTTATGACACATTGGTTTATTCCACATGATGTGAGTGAGTGAAACAACTATATTAGAAATCCGGCGAGGACGCGAACTCGTCGCGCTCCAGGCTAGTCTCACGTCGGGACCGGCCAGTCTAGCCCAGTGGCACGATCGCGGGCACGCCGGGCAGCCAGTATTTGCTTGTCTAGAGCGGGGCTACGCAGAAGCGAGTCCCACTACTCCTTGCTGAACTTGAAGTTTCTCGACCCGCACTCCCAGAGCATGTGTGCTAGAGTGGAGGTCTGCCTTCAGGACGGGCAGGCGTCATCGCGATATAGGTCGAGATAAACTTCGTGTAGAACGGCCAGATGCCGATATGTGCCGGTCTGTAACAGTCTTAGAGAAACGGCTTGCGCCCTATTCAACTTGGAGTGAGGGGGTGGAAAGACCCTTCTAGACATGTAGAAGAATTTCATAACCTCGTTGTGAGTAGCGGGAGCGTCCCTGGCGCCGTAAAGGGAGGGGGGTGGGGGTCGGGGCTTCTTAAAGAGGAAGCGCGGTCTGTCAGGTAGGGCGCAGCCTCGTGAACAGACTCCTTTGGGGTTCGGGGGAGCACCTTCAACCGACCGTACGTGAGCGAGAAACCAGTGAAACGAATGATGCGTGAGAGCATACGGACTCGAGGCGCTAAGAAGACGAGCAGCTTGCTCGGCGACGCAACCTTTTTGAAAAGCTCTAACTGCCTTTTTTGAATCGCTATAGATCTCGAACCCACGACCGTCTAGCAGGGCGAGGGCGATGGCGGCTTGCTCGGCTACTTCGGAATCTGAAGTGCGAATCGAGGCGCTATTGGGAGTCTTGCCGCTGGAGTCGACCAATACGACGGCAAAGGTCTTCCCATCGTTGTACTCCTCGGCGTCGACGAAGCTTTCTGTGATGTCTTGTTGCTGGATCTGTTTGAGGGTCGCTGCTGCTCTGGCCTTCCGCCTGCCCTCGTTGTAGACGGGATGGATGTTTCGGTACACGGGGGCTACTTCGAACTTGTCTCGAACTCAAGGGTTCCGTTTTTTTTACAATTTTTTTCGTCTGGATGGGAACAAATTTGTCTAGGCCGTAATTACTAATGCGCTTAAACTTATCTCACGACGTGCTACCGTCAGCTGCTCCATCAAACTTCTACAGTGCCATTTCCAGGTAATATAACATACTTACATCACCTGCTGAAGAAAATTTTCTAAAGTATATTGCTTTCCTTTGCTGGGAAAAACTTTTTTTACGCAGTAGGACCAGTTTACCATCTGACAGGTCGTCACTAACAGAAGCAACATAGTCAGTAATTTGGCTTTCTACGAACGCGAGATCAAGCAGTGACTGAGTAGTTGGCCCACTCTGGTTGCAAGATATCGTGAATTGACTTTAGAAATGCAAGTGTGGCATTGGGAGGTCTATAAAGACGTGAATTACGCAAGAAGTGCCGAACAGCTTAGTCTTTTACCAAATACTCTTATCTGGGTATCCGTGTATCTCTACAAGCTCAATGTCCTTTGTTTCTTTGTTTTTTTTTTTTTTTTGTAAATGGTCGCTACGCCGCGACCAGACATGCCGCGATCCTTAAGAGTTATTTGATACGATGGGAATATTATCTTGTTGTCGGCTATGTCTGGGTACAAACAACCTTCAGTCACAATAGCCATGTCGGGGCTATGCAAATAGATAAGGTGCACAATTTCGGTCGTTTAGTTTACCAGGCTACGGGCATTATTATTCAAGAGTGTGAAATATCGAGTGTGGTATATACACCGTCATGCAGACGCGTGCATATTTGCATGCCTTTTTGCCACATTTCACTCTACGTGACTACACATGATCCCAAATTATTTGGTTCATTGTAAATAGCTGTGGTCGAAAAAGTATATCGGTCGGTGACAATTCCTTTATATGTTCTATCATTTCTTTCTATTCAGCCGAAATTCCTGCAGCATAGCCTCTACCATACTAGGTCCGGTCTATTGCTCTACATCGGCACTCAGCAACAGCAGTTCTGACAAGCGTGTCCGTGCAAAATCGGCACACATTTTAGGGCATGGCACAACAACAAGATCCGATTGTTGATTCTGAAGCACTTTCTAAGCTTATCTGCCTGCAAGTACATAATACGCAGTTCAGATGGCCTTATCCTCACTGATTTGCCGTGGCCATGATATATCTCAACTCCAGCTGCCCTTAAATATGCTCATTACCGCGAGTGAAACCATCGATGTTCAATACGCATGCGCCATTCTATGGCTGATTGTAGATTGCAGCGTGAGCTGATGAAAGCAACAGTGGTCGACGATTTTAATCACCAGGCCCATAGAATTTTCTACAATTACTAGAGTAAACTCTGGCACTGCGATCGTTCAGCCACCATGAGGATGATGTGCAGTACATGGATTCGTGCTTGCCGCTTCCCACGTTCTTGTGGCTTCGTTTATTGCGCTTTATCTGAGCCTAAATCGGCCTAAATTTCAAAGCAATTTATACTTTTATTATTGCAGTAGGTAAGAAGACTCTGCAAGCACGCATAATCGCTGCTAATTGCAGTGGTTCCGTTTGTCCAAGCGTCCGTGGCGTAATGTTTTCAATATAGGGCTTCTGTGCTAGAGGTCCTGTGTTCGAATCCTACCGTCGAAAGATTTTTTATATATCTTATTTAATTATTTATAGCGCAGTACTTTCTTAAAGGTGATCATCGAGGGAAGTCACGAAGCCATTTAAAGCCACAAGGAACAAGTTTAGGCAAATTCATGTGCTACCCATCACTTCCATGTTGGCTGAACTGCCTTTCTTGCAGCTCCCTAGACATTAGTGCCACAATTCCCTCTAGTAATTGCATGAAACACTATGGCCAGACCCGGGCTTGGAGCATCCACGTAGTCGGTGGCATACCACAGCCAAATCTGCCAGTACAGGATATCTACTTCAGCTGCATTCATCCTCACAGATCTTCCGTGCCCGTGTAGTGTCGTGTTTACAAAGTGTATCCACAATAGGCATTTTAAAAAGAAAATTCTATGGATTTACGTGCCAAAACCACAATCTGAATAGCGGCAGACTCCGAATTTACTTTTGAACACCTGGGGTTCTTTAACGTGCACCCAATGCGAGAACGTTTCCTTTTTTTTTCTTGTTGTTGTTTTGCTTTTCGCACCAATCAGAATGCTGCCGCTGCGGATGGAATTTGATCCCGCGACCTCGTGCTTAGCAGCGCAAAGCCATAGCCGCTAAGTCACCGCGTATTCTTCATTGAGTCCTATAGTACTCACACGGGGATCGAAGGAGCAAAAAGTTTTAATTGAACATAGCGAGGCAAACGGCATGACACCTCCGGACTGTCACACCATAGAATTACACTCTGCGGCTGAAATCACCCTGAATTACAAAGCTGATCGCTGTAAAGAGCAAGAAAATAAAAGGAATGGATTGGCCTACAATTTGTTTTAGTTAGAACCACACGAAGCTTATATTAACTCACTATGAGATCACCGAAATACTGTGATCTACTCGACAGTACCCCGACGCTATAACGGAAAGCCATACGCGTCTCTCGGAAACGCTTATTTCCGAGAAACCCGTATGGGTTTCGTTTGTAGATTGATGGTACTGCTGAGGGACCACATTTTTTTTTTTCATGATTATTTCTCGACCTTGTGAGTTTTCGCAGAACTGATTTGTTATGCCCGCTATGATTTTGCTGATCACAGTAAAGCGTTAGGCACTCTTCGACTAACATTGAAGTCCTTATTACTTTGAATACACTTTGGTCGGGCCACCCGACGCATCAATATTGAAAATGTGCGTTTTTATATTGACTACATGTGAAGTTATCATTGAAGTGAAGTGTCAAGGGAAGTTATCATTTTTTTCCGTTATCATTAATGTAGAATAACCTAGATGGGGTCGTACTGCACAGCCTTCAATTCGATTATTTTTGCATTGAAGTGGCTAAATTTGTTGCCGCCTAGTATGCTTTTGAGTTTTCCATTTTCTGGTATAGCACACTGTATATTTACACCGGCTACTGTTATTCATACGCCTTTTTAATGCGAAGATTTATTTGCCTACCTTCGCGGGTTTTTTCGTAGCTGCTGGCTGCTGCTGGGTCGGCAGGTATATGGGCGGACATATTTGTATATATAAATACGAATATTATATGTGCGCCACATTGAAGCACCATGAAACGGGCTTGTATAACCCCTATATGCTGACCGAAAGAGTAGCGCCCGCAAGCCCACTTCTGTTATGCGCAATAAAAACTAAATTCATCCATAAAATCTGAATATTAGCAGTGTTTTTTCTAACCCAAATTTTTTATATATATAAAATGGGTATGAGCGTAGCGAACGTGGTGTTCGCGCAGAGGAGTTGTAAGAGAAGGTGGACACGTTTTGCTTCTAACATTGTTAGATTCAGAAGACTAATTAACGAAAATTAGTTACTTAGATTTTCCTTAAGACCTTGGGGCTTGTTATTAATATGGCAAATTTGGAAGCAATCGCATTTTAATGCAACCGCAATTTTTAGAAAACTCAAAGATCTAACCTACATCAAGCTATTCATCATCAAATTTCTATGTTCAATCCAGGCAATACCGACCGCAGGAACGGCATCCCAGCTATCAAATCAGACGGAAACGTCTCGTTACGAAGTAGGCATGGAGGAAGGAAAAGCGTAGGAGAGGCCCCGGCCAGCACGGACGTGCTGGGCAAAGTGTGGCAGAAGTCACGGGCTGTTTTTCGCAAAGGAGCACTGGGACTGTTACCCCAAACATCAACGTAGTCATAGCAACCACTCCGCTGAAGCTCTCGATGCTGCTCTCGGCCTCTGAAAAGTGAGATAAGATTTTTCGGCCCGCGTCTTTCTCGCAGCACATCCTGTACGCGAGACAAGCTGACTTTGGAGGGTGGTGTGTAAGCTTGAAAGTTGGGTTTAGAGTCTATGAGTGTGAGTGTCATCCAGCAACATAGACACTCAACTAATCACAGCGCGGGTCTTCGTTGTCTTCTTTAACGCGCCTCAGAAAAACACAGGAGCGCGTCGGCTCCACAAAAACTGTTACAGAAGCTTTGTAGGCCTCGTTTTGACGCGCATCGGCCGCACACACTTCCGGCGGCTCGTAGCAATGCAAGTTCAAAGCTCGCGCCCATGTGCTCCGGCGAGCTGAGTGGAAGCGCAAAGGGAGGTGGCACACCAACATGACTGCGCTTCCGGCGTCCAAGACGTGACGTTAGGGCCTCTCCTATTTTGTTTCTTTCCTCCGTGGAAGTGGGGGACGAAATGTAATGCAAAAGGATAGACAGTTGGGCGAGTTGGTACGGTAACATGATTTTGGCTTCTAGCGCGAAGTGAAACACGGACACAGAAAGGAGCAGACAGGACGAGCGCTAACTCTCAACTAAATTTTTATTAAAACGAAGAACATATATATAGGTGATTGCAAAAACCGTAGCAAAAGAACATGACAAGGTAAAAAGCATCAGTTTAACATATCAGGGGGTATCGAAGTCAAAGAACAAAAATTACTTCAGATTAGTACACGTATTGCGAAGGTACTGAAATTCGCAATCTAACAGAGACAACGAAGTCTGAACAATGGCGTGCTTCGGCAGATATTGATACGGCATAGCGCGACAGACGCTTGCCAGGCAAGAAGGCCTGTATGAGTGTCTGCCGCGACGTTCAGTTTCAAACTTCGCCGCACTTTTCGTCACGAGGCGTTTCTGTCCGACGCGATGGCGGGGCTCCCTTTTCTGCGCTGCCGGCACACTAATTTTTAATTTTTTTTCTGGATTTCGCTTTGTAATTGTGTGGTAAATATCTGGAATCCCGGTGCGATATAGAAGAATATTCTTTCTTAAAAGTGGCAGCATTATATAATGTAAATGCCTCCAAATTTGCCTTATAATGAACCACCCTCAATGTTGTAGTAAAAAGTTAACTTACAAATTTCTACCAGTCAGTCTTCTGAAACACCTTATTAGCGGTGAAGTATGTCCGCCTCGCCTAATAAAACTCTTCTGAAGATACGCCACGTTTGCTACACTCGCAGCCTTCTCGTAAAAAATCGGTATATTAAAAAAAAACCGTATAACGTCGGCTTATAGCTATCTCTAAAGCACACCGATCTTTTAATAGAATGGCGCATTATGCACCTCGGGTTCTTTGATTTACTTCATTTTGTTTGACCTAGCCGCTCGGTATGCGCCACTGAGCGTGCGCACATTCTTGGCCAATTTTCCAGAAAAGGACATGTGCCACTGTGGCGCCAAAGGCACGCAATACTTCAACGTAGCCCGGTATGTGTCGTACCTTCTCTGTGCATTCACCGGTCGATTCCTCTCTCGAGAAGCATCGTACGTCGCCTTAGTTCTCGTAGCGTCGCTGCGTGCACGTCTCACACGGTGTGTCCTCCTGAGTTGGTGTATACGTTTCAGCATATCTTGTGAGCGGTATGATGCATGAGCACAAAAATTGCCTTAGATTAATGCTGCGGCCTTTGCGGTGGATAAGCATAAACATTGCATGTGGTTGCGCGCTGAAGAAGATTAAGGTCGACAGAAATTTATTTTATTAATTTTTATGTATTTTATTTAATACACACCGCTTGACTAAGCTTCGGCTCACAAAGATTCTAATAAGTACTATATGAATCGGCATAATTTCTTGTGAACTTGTGCATTTTATGTAATATATATTCTGCACCTCCCCCTGCTATGTCTTGTAAAGAAGGCATCAGCATTTATAAGTAAGTAACTAAATAAATGCCGGAGGCCCTAATATGCGGCAGTGGACGAGCAGTGCGTCCAAACACAAACTGTGAATCTTACTGAGCGTAGTATCCTGCTAGCTATCAGCGTCACTGCTACGCACTTTACGATGAACTGTTTCTTCTGCTATTGTCGTAAGTATGGCGCGTTTCTTGTATATGTTTTTGTGCTTCCCTTTCTTTTGTCACAGCAACTAGCCCTTCAATTTAGTATTTAGTGAGTACGGCGGAACCAAATTATTATTGGTCGTTTTTTTTTGCTCACTTTAAGCTCTACAGACAGCATACACCACCATATGTTTCAAGGACATACACCACAACTGTTTGTTAAGTACCATGCCTACAACTTATTTTTGCCTTCTTGAAATGATGAACATTTGGCATTCTATTGAATGTTCGTCAGAACGTTGGTATTTCAATTTATTTCGCGTATTTAAATTGACTTCTTACTAATATTTCATCCGCGGTCTTCTCTCCTCTACCTAGCCATGAAGGTAGTAATACCTTATTTTTCCAATTATTGGGAGGTTTAGAAGTATAGTGTGCCACAACAAAATACAACATGCTTCTAATTTTTATCGCAACTAAAATATTTAGAAAATTCAATATGTCTACTTGGCAAAGTGACACCGTTTAGTGGCAAAATGCTAAGCCTGCCGTTAAAACACAATGCGACCACAGCTCGTTTGCTTCATGGCTTCAAAGATCTCAGCGTAAACTTATGCTTTCTGTGGGCAGAACACATGTATGCTGATGACCAGTAGCCAAGCCTTGCATGGTCATGCAGGTGTATGTGTGACTGCGAAAACGCATTTTTGGATCTAAACATTCAATGCTGTCGATATTTATCTAGAATAAGATTTCTAGCTAAATCATCAAACGTAAAGACATTTGAAGATAACTATATTCACTACAATCTCGCTCCAATAAAGAAGCCCACAATTTCATGCACGTATTTTCTAACTTTATTTGCCCTCTTTCTTGAGGCGCTAATACGGTGCATGAGGATGCAAGAAGGTGCACAAGTCACTCATTTGACTGGCGCTTATAATTCACTCGCATCAAGCTTTCCCATTCTAAGAAACCCGTATGGGGTATATCGGCCCTATCGATTTATCTGTCCCCTACGATAAGCATTCTCCTTTACTTAGCCTCTTGAATATTCATAATGTTTGATCAGCTCACTTGCATATCTTCAGACCTCTCATTTCACGAACAAAAAAAAAAAGAAAAAGCTGACAAGAGTGCAAACGTAAGTACGCATCAGGCAAATTATTTTTGTTCCATCTCTCATGATTCACCTCGATGCCATTTCCTGGTTACGTTTTTACCATGCTTTTTTTTTTTTCTTTTTTTGCGCAATGTACATACGTATATTGCCTACTATATATCGTTCATTTTAGGAAAGAAAGCAAAAGATTCGCGCTGGAATAAGCAATATGTGCGGTTCTTCGCTATATTTGTTTGTTCTTGTGCTTTTAAGCAAGTGTTTTTAGTCTTGAAATGAAGCTTTGCCTCGGGAGTTAATAATATACGTGAGAAGGGAGAAAACGTATTTCTCCGCTTTCCCCGATTCAATCTGATGACGTTTCTTAAATTAACAAGTTGGACTATACCGACTGTTAGAAGTAGTTTCATGATTTAGCTAGGCTATAAATTTAAATTGTAGAAAATGGGCTACTTAAAAAAAACTGAAGGATCAAATTCACAACAATAACTCAGCAGTAAAAACAAAACACCATCACAATTCCGTTAACTGCTTCCATTGGGGCATCTAAAGAATACAAAAGTGATTGAATCCATACCCGATCTGAATTATACCAATATTATAACTTGCGCACGGTACTTACGAATAGCTCACTTGCACAACGTAACGCTCGGTAAACAAATGCAAAATATTCCTGCTCAGTTTATAGAATACAGCTGACCAGCTCCGGTGGCTCAGTGACTATGGATGGTATTCAGCTGCTGAGCACAGGGCGGTGGGTTCGACTCCCGGACGCGGCGGCCCTCATTTCAATGGGGCCGAAATGCAAAAAACACTTGACTTCTAAACTTAAACGTAGGTGCACGTTGAAAAGAACGCCAGGGAGTGAAAGTTATTCCAGAGTGCTCCCGTTTACAACTTCGCTCACAGCATCAGTGCTATTCAATTAGCCAATCAATTAGCCAGAATATAATGCACAGAATTATGGTGTCTGTTTTGGTACAGAGTTAGGGCGACGTAAGCTTCGTGCTCCCTTAGTTATTTTCTTTTTATGCTGTCGACTTCCGGGGAAATCCTGTGCAAAAAGTTCAGTGGCTCAATAAAAAAAATTAAAACCTTCAGAATCATTTTCCATTGACGTTTGCATAATATTTCATATTCCACGCAATTTGGATGCCAGCAGATATTTTCAAGCGCTAGTCCACCGTTCGCTGCTTAGTAGCGCCTTCACCAAACACTTTCTGCATAAACTTAGCCACGCTAATAGCCCACAATGCATTCGTGCCACGCGGATACGTAAGTACTGTCGCGCTCAATATGAGTTACAACATGAGCATACACCTATCATTTATCTGAGTGATAAACATTACAAATGCCATTTTGCTTATAAACAGGGCTCTAGTAATCGGAACGGTGTTCAGGAATATTTTTGTGCAGGCGCTGCCATGCTATCATACGGGCACTGTATGGCAGCATGGAAGCGCCTACGCTACGCCAAAAGAAAAAAAAATGGATTCTCGTGTTGCAACTTATATTGACCGCGATAGTACATGTTCTACTAGAATATTTACGATACGATGCTGAAAGGCGCTATTTGATACGTGACTTATTGGCACTGTTCCGCAGTCCCTTAAGCCTGAAGAGATCATAGGGTCATGGCCAACAGGTACTACACTACGAAGGAGAGCGTATAGTAGCCCTCCAGAGATTTCTCCAGACGAGCAATATTCTTGGGAAATTTTAATCGCAGTTTAGGTCATTTAATATAATCTGACCATACGTGATTTATTTGACGTGATTATATGTTACTTTTTATGAGCTGACATCGTGTGTTCTTTTGTGTCCTGCGTTTAGCGCATTTGTGTGACCCGACTTTACGTTGGAGTGGGTTCTATTCGACATATTTTTGTGAGCAGTCTTCAGCAATATTTTGGGAACTGAGAAAGTCTCAGGGTTGTTACGCCTCAATATGGCGACGAGCATTCCTCAGACGTTTAGCATGAGTCATTCCTTTCGTCAGCGCGCGCCCAGACGACGGCGAGGCCCGACACAGACTGTGACGCGCAAACAAAGGAGCTCACTTCGCGGCGACAACAGCCGCCGCCCTCTGTAGAAGCGGTAATTACCGCGAAGCTCACACTACCTGACCCTGACAAGCTGAACTAATTGATGAAATGGGCCAACGTCGAAGGTTATCGTGGCAGCCGTTTCAACCTCTGATTCCCTAAATGCTACGCGCTTGCGCATATGCGGGGGCGAAGGTGCAACATAGGAGGTGGAATGGTGCGACATCATCGGAGGGATATTGCGACCGATTCGACGATTGTGATTGGTCGAGATACAGTCATCAGATTCCCTAGTCTAGTATCCTAGGGAAGGCGAAGCTATTAAAAGCGGAAACCTTTGGAGACAGTAGCAGCAGTATCCAACGGGCTAACGCAAGGCTACCCCTTTCATTTTCTCGAACAGCTCAGGATCGCTACTGAATAAAAGTGGGTGCACATCTGCGGATGTCCAGGTCATGGCTTTGACGAGATCCAAAGCACGCGAACTACATCAGCAGCTGAGTTTTGACGCTGAAAAATAGCAAAAAAAAGCAAGAGGAAGAAACATCTAGCTTCGTAGACGTAGTTAAGCCGGAGGAGGAAATCTTCCCGATTTCCCCGACAGAAATTCAGGAAAAGGGTCAGACTGATGAGCCGCCAACGGAAACAAAGAAAAGGCACTAGGAAATGAGAACCAGAAATCGTGCTAAGAGAAAGAGATGTCGCAGAGTCAAGAATGTGGCAGAGAAGGCATTGCAACGCGGGCGAATAAAGCGAAAGCAACTAAAACCTGTGGGGAGCACAGTCAAAGAAATAGAAAGGCGTGTTTGTTGTTTCAAATGTTTCCAGTCAGAGTGCATTCGAATCGCCAAATGAGGAAGAAAAGAAAGAGTCGATCGGCGCAGTGGAGGACTAAAGCCAGGGGGCAATTACGTTCCACCTTGTTGAGTTCTTTTTTAGGTGTAATCTGTATGACCTAGTAGAGCGTGGTGGTAAGGCAATCGATGTGGTCATGCCAGGCAGTGAATTCGTACTTCAATGCCTAGAAGGCATGTTGCCAGTACGTAAGTTGTTGGAGGTCTGCAGCGAGGGGAATGGCCTACGTGCCCCTTGTATTCCCTAGATAACAAGGTTGACAAGAAGAGCCTTCAGACCGCCCCCACCTCCAGTACGGCTTAAAGAGATGATGCAACCATCAGTTACTCGGAATGAATAACGGCTATACACGTTTCCTGGAAACAGTTTGTTTGTTAAATTTTAGTGTCTGGTTAGACGTTTCTAGATCTCCGAGACTAGAGATAGTTTCGATAAGCAAGTTTTGATCTTTGCTTAGATTGTTTGTTTTAGAAGCTCATCAATATTCTGAGATAGTTTCGCGCGCATAAAATTCTGAAACTTGCTTTCTTAATGTGTCATTTTTTTTTTCAAGGAAATAGACTTGATTTTTTTTCTTTTCTCTATTTTTTTTTTTTGGGGGGGGGGGGTAGGAGATACGCTTGCACCGCCCAGTCTAGATTATTTGTTAGAAGCCTATAGTAGCACGCTCGAGTATCAGTACACTTTCGGAAGTGGTCGCGAGATTTTTTTTCTTTAAAAGAAAGACGCGATATTTGGCGGAGCCGTTGCTCCATCGCACAATTTTACAGTGTTTGTACCATTCCATTAAGGCGTATCTTGCTCAGACACAGAAAAGCAAAGCGTTAGTGCGTGTCTCGCACGTGTAAACATAAGACAGCATCGTTTTGAGTAGCGCTTAGAGCGTGCGTGGAAGTATTTAGAAATAAGCTCGAAATTTTTGTGTAGATTCAAGTGCGTATACGATTCTGGCAAGTATTTTTTTTTATTTTATTTGTTTAGTGCGTATCTTTTGTGGAGAAAAGAAAAAAAATTCGTGAGCCATTCCACTCTGTGAAGGTGGATGACCAGCGAAGCTGTTTAACGCACGACACAGAGTTGACCCAGAATATTGAACAAAGGTACGAACACGTTTATTACCCTAATCTTTGGTCATCCTGGCGATATATGTACGCACACACATTCACGTATCACCTCTGTTATTAAATGTGTCCGTCACGAATGGTTCATGCCCCCTTAAGCAATTGCTCATACCCCCGTAAACGCAGCCTCCCTACTATAACGACGACAGAAGAGAAGTGACATTCTACGCTGGAATGATGAGGGGCAACGCAGCCAGCTGTGAAAGACGACGACGCTCGAGCCATTGGAGATGATGATAGTTTTTGCACAATGGAGCCAGATGTGGAAAAAGACGACGACGACGACGAGCGCACAAGCAGTGACACTAGTGCGTTTGCGTGGTTGGCGCTGAGAATTTTGTAACAGTCGTCTTTGAAAAAGTTGCGCAAAAATGTTTTTAATAACATATGTTCTTGTCCTTGTGCCAGGGACTTCCTTGAGTCCCACGTGTGACAAGGGTAGTTCAAGGGTGCGTTACAGGTCCCCGAGCCCACAAGGGTATGGGCCATTGAGCTTGGACGCTTTCTGCACGTCACCAGGATCGGTCTGCGGAGGTTCCGGACCCCGTCCCCAAGGCCTGTGTGCCGGAGACGGGGAGTAGGGGCCTCCTTATCCGGCGGTACAATAAAGTTGCTATCATCATCATCTACATCATCATCTACATGATGATTTGTTTTTGTCAACATCTCGGGGGGGGGGGGACATTTTTTTAGATGCTAACCATAGACAACTTCACTGCAAAAGAATGCTTGTGCGTGAGTCGCACGAAAGTGGAAGATTTGCGGAGCCTTATTCGGAATATCTGGATTGTTTTGAAAAGAAAGCTTTGACTTTACGGCCTCTGTTTGCCTCGCAAGACCTTCGCAGAGATTTCGTTCTCCGTGTGACGCAACCGTGGTCTATGTGTCATCCTTGCACAACTTAACAAAAGCGCTGACGAACGCGTTGAGCTGTATCTCGGACGAAAACTAACACCGTGAGAAAAGACGCTCAGCACCTCTGAGAAAGAGTGTTTGTGCAATATATCGGTCACTCAAAAGCTAGGATGCTATATTCAAGGCACGAAATTCAAGGTCGAGACCGACCATTGGCTTCTTGCATGGTTGAAGCAAATGTAAAAAACAAAATAAAAAAAAAACGGAAGATTTCTGAGATGCAGTCTCAATACAACGAGGTCGATTATAGGAAACGGAGCCAGAACCAGGACGCAGATGGTCTGAGCCGCGGATATTAAGCAACGAACTAAGGGTATCTCTTTTAAATAAAACTTGTTCTGTTCTGTACGTATGTTCTGAATGCATCCACAGCGTAACGTAGAAAGAAGGAAGGCCAGGGCGGTGGCGCTCCTACGCCGCACGACAGAACTCCCTGGCGGCAGCTGCTTCGTTGACGCGGCCCAGTATGGCAACAGCAACAATTTCACGGTAGTGTCGCTCAACCACAGGGGTTCGAGCGTTAATGCCGCTTCGGTACGAAGCACGTCGTCGCGTGCCGCCGAGCAAGTGGCCATTGCCTTGGCCCTCCTGGACGACAAACATGCCAATATCTTCAGCGACTCCAGGGCAGCCACCCGCGCCTTCAGCGTTGGCGCCGTGTGTAAGGAAGCCTGTCGCATCCTCGACGGCAAAAGAATCGTCACCCACACTCTCACGTGGTTCCCCGCTCACATGGGATCTATCATGGGAGGCCCCTCAAACCTCAACGAGCTGGCCCACTCCAAGGCGTGAGGTTTCGCTTTCCGCGACCATGGAGAACTCCAACGCCGGCCTGCAGTGGTGGAAAACAGAGATCAACCGACCACATACAATGAAATTGCGCACAACTTTTATCTCGGCAGGAGAGACTTTCCCCTTCCACACAAGAAGTTAAATAGAGCGCAGGAATTGACCCTCACATTATTGCAAACAGGCTCGTATCCCAGCAGGGCTTTATTCCAAAAGCTTTATTCCGACACCTATGCCACTAGTTCTTGCAGGCACTGCAATGACATCGCTAGCCTAGACTATATGCTCTGGCGTTGCCCCTCGTTACGAGGCACAGAACAAATCAATGAGGACAAGTGGCTCTCCGCTATCAAGAGCCCCGATGCCGGGGCGCAACTATGGGCTGTCCAGAGGGCCCACGATGCGGCGGTCGGGCATGGCCTGACTGTCCCAACGTGAGAGCAGCCCGCAGCGCGGTGAGTCGCGTACCTCTGGACCATCATTAAAGTTTTGCATCCATCCATCCATCCTGTACGTATCGCTATCGATGTTATTGAGATAGGCAAATAATTGCTGTCGTGCCGAGGGCTGACCACGACAAAAAAAAATGAGGGAGGCAGTGGAAGGGGTAGAACTCTGTAAAGCGATGCGGGAATCATAGCGTCTGGTAGGCGTGTCGCTCGGGCACACCGACCAGAATGTGTATGTGCTTGTGTATTACGGGATGCCGTCACCATCTTCACTAAGGATTCCACGGTGGCGGAGCAAGCCGCAATTGCTCTAGCCATCAGGAACCGCAAATGGTCTTTCATCTATAGCGATTCCAAAGCAGCAATTAAGAGCTTTGACAAAGGCTATGTAGCTGGGACTGCGGCTAAAATTATCGACAAGGTCGAAACTATCAAAACTGAAATCCGATGGTTTCCTGCACATATGGGACAAGTGGACGAGACTCGGCCCAACCTCAACGAGGTGACGAACGACCTGGCACGAGGACTTGCTTGCCGTGCCGGTCAGAGCCGAACCGACGCCCACTACCATTCCGGGGAGCATAAAGATCACTTACTAACTTACAACGACATTACTAAATATTACTACTTGGGCCGTAGGCAATTCCCTCTGCCACACGTAAAATTGAACAGGGCTCAGGCAGTCACGCTACGTTTACTGCAAACCGGGACGTACCCCACTCCGTATTTCATAAATAAAATTCACCCCCAAAGAGAAATTAGGAAGGAATGTAACGTGTGCGATGGCATCATTGACATCAGACACATGCTGGCGGGCTGTCCCGCGACTCTCGCCGACCCCGAAGAAAAATGGCTTTACTGGCACAAGTTGTTAACAAGCTCTTCATATAAAGATCAGCTACGGGCTGTCCAGAGGGTCCACGATGACGCCATAAGGCTCGGCCTGGTGGTGCCGACGTGGACGCGGCCCGCCTCGGTCTGAAAAGACCGGGCTTCAGGACACTAATAAAGTTTTGTGAATGAATGAATGAATGTGTATTCCCAGGTAGAAGGCCACAGCGAAGCCATGGCTTGGGACCTCAAGCTGCGGTGTGTCATCAGCCATCACGTTTAGAACAATCCCCGAGGTCGCGACTGAACATCAACACTTCGGGCAACCTCACAACTGGTCACCCTCAGGTCGAATCTCCCGGCGGTGGAGGAGTCTGTTACGCCTCAATACGGCGATGAGCATTCCTTAGACGTTTAATACGAGTCAGTCCTGTCATCAGCGCGCGTCGAGACGACGGCGGGGTACGACATAGACTGCGACGCTCAAGCGTCAACAGCCGCCGCTCACCGTAGAAGCGGTGATTACCGCGAAGCGCACTCTACCTAACCCTGAAACGTTGAACTAATTGATCAAAAGGGCCAACGTCGAAGGTTATCGTGGGCACAGTGCCGACCTCGGATTCCCAGATGGCTACGGGCTTGCGCCATATGCGCGGGCGAAGGTGCAACATAGTATAGGCGGACGGTGCGACATCATCGGAAGGATATTGCGACTGATTCGACGGTTGTGATTGGCCGAGATACAGTCATCAGATTCCCTAGGCTAGTGTCCTAGGGACGACGACGCTGTTAAAAGCGGAGACCTTTGGTGCAGTGAGAGGAGGGGGTGCCGTGTGCTGATGTGAACTCAGACATTAAATATGCTCCTTTATGGAGTGGACTTCCGTATGTGGAGCCAGTGTAAATAATCTAAAAAAACAACAAATTTTTCCTTCATTCCTACGACTGGACGCACTCGCCAATGAGCTTGGCGGATTCCTGGCCCAAATGCCACCTCGAGCCGCAACAGTGCCGTTATATGTGGTTCATAGTAGCAACCACCTTTCTTCTTCTTTCTTATTTTCTTTTTGCGCAGCCTCGTGCTCTTGCTTAATTTTGAGAACAGAATTCTATGTGAGATCTACTATTCGGTGGCACTTAAAGATGCCGACATGTTCTAATTATCGCATATTGAAGATACATATCCCATTGAACCACGAAAATTAAACTTTCTATCAATAATGCAACACATCTTTAATAATTTCAGTGGTTGTCTAGTAAGTACTGTGTTTCACGT
The DNA here is from genome assembly GCF_023375885.2 of Dermacentor andersoni. Taxonomy (NCBI): domain Eukaryota; kingdom Metazoa; phylum Arthropoda; class Arachnida; order Ixodida; family Ixodidae; genus Dermacentor; species Dermacentor andersoni. Next base: position 190,648,522 of record NC_092814.1, on the reverse strand, counting down.
GTATTTAAATAGGAAAATAGTAGTTGACCACGAACTACCTCTTGAAAAGCTTCTTTTTTAATGCGATAGCACTATAAGCAGACTTCAGGTACGTTGGAGCTATCGCGTTCCTCATAATAAGATCGTGGTTTTGGCATGTAAAACCCCAGAGTTTAATTTTGTTAACAATGGAGCTATCACGTTCCTATGTCAAAAGAAAAAAATGTAGGCCACTCCCGAAGGCACTGTAGTATAACACAGCGTTTCAAAGCACTAGCTATTATGCGGGAAGAATGCTAGAATCTGACACGTGACACACGCCTCTGACGTTTCAAAGAGCGACTCGGGCGCGAGAGAAACATACGGGCGATGGTTGCCTAATTGTGAAAGCATTGAGATCCTGTGCTGGAAAACAGGTTAGTTCCCACCGTGGATCATTGATTTCTCTATAGCATTATAGGTGGACTTGACGCACTTAGGAGCTACCTAAGAAATAACTTGCGGTGTGCTTGAGAGTACGTGGGCGCGTTACAGCGTGCAAGAAATCGCAAGTTCGTAAGGGACTACGAAGTATAGAAACGTCACTTTGATAAAGGAGAGTGTGAAAAGTCGCCCGTGACGCGCGCAGTTGATGAGACGGCAAAATCAAAGTACGCAGAAGGCTACCGGTGCTAGGTTCAGGCCAAGATTTCTTTAAATATTTCTTCTCAAAATATATTTTCTCCATCGCCATACCTCTGTCCGAAGTCCTCTCCCACAACTTACCTTAATTAAAGCAATGACTAGTATTGCACCAGCAGCTGATAAATGACCCTCGAGCTAACGAAGCTTATTGACGAAGTTAACCAGCGCATTCACGAACGCGAAGACTGTCTTAATTCATTTCCATGGTCTTCTAATTATGGTACAAGGTGCGAAATGTCAGTGACCTCGCTTCACGAGCGTTAAAATCTTCAGCCTTCATGAAGTACATGTAGTGGAAGCGATGGAGCGTGGGAAGTCGTCACTGATCAGAAAGCGCTAGTTTCAGGCATGCAAATGCACTGCAACGCAAGACGTTCAAGGGAGGCGGCTCACAAAAGCGACAATCAGGCTGGGACTCTTGACACGTTATATTGTAATCACATGCTCTCCTTCCATGAATAGCACACAAGAGTTTGGCACGACTAGTGTCCTTGAATTTGTGGAATATTCAATCTGCTTAGACGGCAAAAAAATCACACATAATCAAAGCCCAGAGTCAATGACTTCGCGAAGCAGCCGCTATGCCATTGGCCACGACCTACGAAAGCCAGTCACACGACCTAAGGAATGTTCACAAAAGCAGTGCTCAAGACTGGTCTTAGCTTGAATGACGCTGTGCACTGTGCAGTACAGATGTTTTCACTTAGTGCCTCGGCAGGCGGGCAGACTGATCCACCACGTGGCAGTTCGGGTTATCGGTGACGTGGTAATATTTGTAGTTCTCCGCCTCGTCGAATGCATGCGTCGGGGATAACCCTTACATACAGGCCGACTTTCCCAGCCTCTTTGTCAGGGGATTTTGTGTGAAGAAGGCTCACTGTGTACGCTTCAGGTAAGCGGGAAGTCAAGGATCGACACTCTCTGAGGCCCATGCAAATGGCTAATACCATTATGCGCTTGCTGGCGTTTGTAAGCTTAACCTTAGCAGATCTTATTGATTCAACACCACTTTACATATTAAATTGCAATTAATGGTATTTCATTTGAGGGTACATTTAATGTGATATTAAAGCTATTCTGTGAACTGGGAAGGTGAGGATGCAGTGTAAATTTTTTTTTCTGGCAGTGCAGTGCGGTTGTGAAGCAGTAGCAGAGCGACCGTATCCCAACCGTGAGATTCCTCGTTTGAACCCAACTAACGTCGTGGTGCTCCAGCGTGCTGCTACACACATATTCCGTTTACTAGATTATAGCTTCTTATCGAAGTAATAAGAAGGCGGTTTCCTTGCCGTGATAAATCTGCAAACATATAATGAGCATCGCTGAAGCACTGTGCAAGCCGCTAGCGTAACTTTAAGCGTGAAAACGAAGAATCACCGACTGAAAAGGGAAACTAATCTATCAATACACTTCATTGATCACCCGTAATGCAACCGTGACTAAAGGTTACTTAATGTGACGGAATCTCGCAGTTCTTGTCAATAAAGAATTATGGCGGGCATGCCACGCGATTTAACCCGCATTCACACATATATTGTCGTACTTGTTCTAAATACCTGAAGATGACAAATAAACGTCACCCCAGCGGCTTTTCTCTCCTTATCAATCATTACCCTTTCCCCTCCCCAAGTGTAGGGCAGCCAACCGGGCACGTCCTTGGTTAACCGCCCTACCTTTCCCTCTTCGTTTCTCTCTTTCTCTCTCTCTCTCTCCCCAGCGGGACTAATTAAGACTCAGGGAGCAAATCAAGGAGTACGGATAGAGCAGAACGTTCTGGACTAATGGACGGCACTGCGGCAGTCCGTCATAACACGAGCGTATGACAACGTGGACCACAACGTTTTGTGGGATATTCTGGAAGGGAAAGGCTTAGGGCGACGATTGACTACAGCTTTTGAGAGAAATTTACCTAGACAATGCCGTTTTCGTTGAATAGGAATGGATGCGGAGTGAGAAGAAAGTTGATATCAACAAGGGGACTGTGGCAGGGGTGCCCTTTATCCCCACTGCTGTTTATGATGTACATGGTGAGGATGGAAAGGGCGCTAGAAGCAAGCAATATCGTGCTCAATCTCTCATACAAACAGGCGGGTACAGTAGTAGCACCGCAGCTTCCAGGTTTATTTTATGCGAACGACATTGTGTTGCTAGCTAACAAGCAAAGTGATTTGCAACGTCGGGCTAATATCTGTGGAAAGGAAGGCAACAATTTGGGTTTGAAATTTAGTGTTAGAAAATCAGGTGTTGCGGTATTCAATGAAAACAATGAACAGACAGTGGCAATACAGGGCCAGGAAACACCTTAAGCAAAAGAATATAAATACCTTGGTATATAGATAAACGAAGGCAATAGATATATGGAAACGCAGGAAAAACAATAACAGTGAAGGGGAAGAGAAATGCAGCCATAATGAAGCACAGATCACTATGGGAATATAATAGATACGAGGTGCTCCGGGGTATGTGAAAAAGTGTAATGGTTCCAGGACTTACTTTTGGGAATGCGGTTGTTTATTTGAAATCGGGGGTACAATCAGGACTCGATGGCAACCAAAGGCCAGTGAGACGCCTCGCACTGGGCGCTCATGGGAAGACTACAAATGAAGCTGTGCAGGTTGATATGGGCTGGACAAGTTCTGAAGTGAGGGAAGCTCACGGTAAAATTGATTATAAAGAATGAATGAGGAATGTGGAAGAAAGTGAATGGGCTGGTAGAGTGTTGAGGAATCTGTACAGGAAAACATTTATTCACAGTGGAGGAAAAGAACTAGGAAGTTTACCAACAAGTATGCGGCCTGTAGGGTGGGCAACACAGCAACAAAGAACGTCAAGCGGTAGGTCAGAGAGGCTGAAATAATCTCATGGGTGGCGGCAATGGAAAAGAAACCTGCCATGAGTAACTACTTAAGAGGAAAAAAACGAAATCAGGAAAGAAACAATTTATGATCACTCAAAGGGAAGCTCATTACTTTTCGAAGCGAGATCAGGATGCCTCAGAACACGCACCTATAAAGCGAGATACAAGGAAGAAGAAGCATGTGCTTGCTGCGGTAAAGCTAGGGAAACTATGAAGCATGCTTTATTAGAATGTGAAGACGTCTGCTCAGCGGTCGATTTAGGCACCACTGGCCTCCTTGAAGCCCTTGGGTTCAGCGAGAGCAGTGGAAAAGTAAACATGTCCGCAATAGGGATTAGTAAGAGGCGATTGGAGCATTGGTGGAAGAAAAGTAGGAAAACGACAGAAAACGGGGACGTACAAAAGCAAAGTTCGCAATAGGGGATCAGAAAATTTGGTTGTGGGAGTTCATAGCGTTTTTTTCTTCTTTTTCAACCAATAGGTAGGAGTTTAAACAGTATAATAGCAAGAGCTTGGTGGGGCAACCCATCGCCCCGTTCCAAAGGGGACGCTCATAGCATCCATCCATCCATCCATCCATCCATCCATGGCTTGTATGTGGCTGTGTCAGTGGACGGACGTGTTTTCGTGGGTTTCAGTTGTCAAGGTGACAAACATTTTTGCATAATGTGAGCTTGAATTTCTAGTAACGACAGTGCGATAGCCATTTGAGGCTTCACCATGCGCGAGAGAGAAGACGCAATTGTAGAAAGGGTAAAGATCAAAATTTTCTTGCATGAATCCTTGTCTGCAGTTCCTTTTAGAACCTCATAATTAAATAGTTTAGAATATTACTTCAGAGTTTCTGAAAGTTTGGCGAAAAAGTTTTTTCTTGTTGTTAAACGCCTTCACAATTTCCTAAAGTATTACACCCCCAGGTGCACAGTGCATTGACGCAGAAAAGATTTCGCTCAACCAAGTTTACCTGGAATTACATTTTTCCTTACGCTAATTTTCTAGAATACTTCGCTCCTATACGGCCAGTGTCTCAATTATACTCTAACCTCTTCCGTTTAGCTTCTCTTGTTTTTATTACAGAGCTTCGCATTCTCGGCACAGCCAAAATAGTCAACAACACCAACGCAGCACGGCTGGTAAAAATTTGGAAGATGCTTAAGCCTCGCCTTTAAGAGCCTGTAAAGTCCTGTTGCCTTCATTATGGCAATATCCGGTCACATATTTGCACCGCAACAGCATTTTCGGTGGCGGCTTACACCTCAGAGGTAGCCCAGGAGAGAGAGAGAGAGAGAGAAACAACTTTATTGACCAAGGGGTTCGGGCACGTAGGTCCCAGGGTCCCCGCACGACCCCACTGCACTACACGTTTGTGAGTTCATGGAGTTCCATGACGTGGGCGGCCCGGTCAGTGGCGATCTTCTGCCTGGCCGGGTCCGTCGAGCGCAGAAGGGTCTCCCATTCCTCCCAGGTAGTCAGGAGCTCCGGGCCCCGCGGGGGAGGGTCCGCCGGGCATTCAAGGAGAATGTGGGTAAGCGTAGCATGGGGGTGAGTGCATTGAGCACACGAGGGGGTCTATGCTCCCGGGCGGATGCGGGAGAGGAAATAGGGGGAGGGAAGGGTGCGGGTCTGGAGGCGGCGCCATAGTATTTGGTGATAGTTGCCAAGGGATTGGTGGGGCGGGGGGTATAGCTGACGTTCGGCGCGATATGCCTGGGTCAGCTCGCTGAAAGAGTGCATGCGCTCCCGGGAAGAGCTCGACTCCGATTCCGCCGCCGCCCGGTTGATGAGACCTCGGGCGTGGTCATTGGCGGCTTCGTTGCCGGGGTTCCCAGAGTGCGCAGGCACCCAGATCAGTTCCACCTGGCGGGGCGGGTTTGCGGAGGGCGAGCTGAGAATGCGGAAGGCGGTTTCGTGGACTCGTACTCATGCAAAATTTAGGAGTGCGGTTTTTGAGTCGGAAAGGACGTACCGAGCATTAGTGTGTGTAAGAGTAAGCGCGATCGCCGCTTCTTCCGAGGATTCCGGGGTGGATGCGCCAGGAAGGTGGAGAGTTGCGATGGGTTGGAGAGTATTGTTAACGGCTACAGCTGCCGCGTCTTCGCCCGTGCAGGCCGCATCCACCCATACGGCGTCAGCTTCGATACCGTAGTATTTGTGTAGAGCTTTTGCGCGGGCTTTGCGGCGGGCCGAATGATAGGTGGCGTGGGTGTTCCGAGGGAGGGGCTTTACTATGAGCTGAGTGTGTATGGGGCGCGGAACTGATAGGAGTGTGGGGCCGGCTGCTGGTATGTGAATTCGGAGAGCGTCTAGTATGTAACGTCCTGTGATAGATTGAGCTAAACGAGTGTATTGTGCTTGTCTATGGGCCTCTATGAGTTCGTGTGTGGTGTTGTGGAGCCCAAGCTGGAGAAGTTTGGTGGTTTGCGTGTTAGGGAGGAGGTGTAGGGCCACCTTGTAGGCTTTACGAAGCATAGCATCTAGGGTGGCGATTTCTTCTTGTCGAAGTCGAAGATATGGTATTGTGTAGAGGAAACGGCTAAGTATGAAGGCGTGAATGAGACGACACAAATCGCGCTCCTTCATGCCATAGTGTTTGCCGGAAACTCTTCGGATGAGGTGCGACAGCGCTTCCGTCACCCGCTTGAGTTTCCGGATAGTGAGAGTGTTCCGGCCGTTGCTCTGGATGTGTAGGCCCAAGATCCGCAGTGTGTCGACCTCCGGGACAGGGTTTCCGGCCAGAGTAACGGTGGTTGGGGCGGTGGGAAGAGTACGTGGTGAGGGACGCATGAAAATTATCTGAGACTTTTCCGGGGAACAGGAGAGACCAATGCTTTGTGCGTGCTGTTGTGTGATGTTTACAGCGGTTTGTAAGGTTTCCTCTATGTCACCATCACTGCCGTGGGTGGTCCACAGAGTGATGTCATCTGCATAGAGGGTGTGGTGAAGGTGAGGGATATCTTGAAGAGCATGGGCTAAGGGAATGAGTGTGGAATTGAAGAGAAAAGGGGAAAGGACAGAACCTTGCGGAGTACCCACTCCGCTGAGGGTGTACGGAGGGGAGGCATGGGAGCCCATATGAACCTCGGCCGTGCATCCCGAGAGGAACGCTTGTATGTACGCGTACATGCGGGCGCCTACATTGAGGGGGGAGAGAGCCGCCATGATCGCTTGGTGTTCTACGCGATCAAAGGCCTTGGACAAGTCCAGGGCCAAGACGGCTTTAGTATGAGCGGGGATGAGAGGGTAAAAGATGTCGTGCGTCAATTGAAGCATTGCATCTTGGGCGGAGAGACCTGGGCGGAAGCCCACCATGCTGTGCGGATATAGGTTGTGGTCGTGCATATGCTGATTGAGTCTGTTTAAAGCAACATGCTCCAGAAGCTTTCCGAGACATGATGTGAGTGATATGGGGCGGAGGTTTGATATGGTGTGGGGTTTGTTCAGTTTCGCGATGAAGATAATTTTGGCATGGCGCCAGGACTGTGGCAGGGTGCCCTCTCTCCAGCATTGATTAAAATATTCTGTAATCTGTGTGATAGATTGATCATCCAGGTTACGGAGCATAGAGTTTGTTATTCTGTCCTTTCCCGGTGCAGAGCTTGTGCGGAGGTTTTGCAGGGCCATGCGGACCTCTTGCTCCGAAATATCGGTGTCAAGGGCCTCATTCGCGGCTCCTGTGTAGGGCGATAGAGGGGGGGAGGTGCCGGGTGCCGTGTGTTCTGTCCGGAGTTGGTCCAGAAGGGTGTCGGGGGAGAGCGTGGAGTTGTGAATGAGGCGTGTGATCTGATGTTGTGATGCTGTGCGCGAGTGTGTGGGGTCAACAAGATGCCGTAGGAGTTGCCATGCGTTCTTGGTAGAGAGGTTGCCAGATATACTGTTGCACACCTGACCCCAGTTGGAACGGCACAGCTCCTCGGCGTGTGCAGCGATTTGTGTCTGTAGCGTGGCCAGTCTTCGTTTTAACTTTCTGTTATGCTTAAGCGTGTGAAAAGTGTGTCCATCTGTTGCTCAAGGCGAGAAGATAGCTGTTCGGCGAGTGTTGTGAGCAATGGCGACCAACTCCCAGAGGTGGGCTAGGCGCGTATCCAGTGTTGGGGTGTCGGGTGATGTGGTAATGTGTTGTGTGTGTGCGGTTATATCGTTTAGGAGAGATGCGACCCACTGATCAATGTCTTGTATCGGGGCGTCTGGGTGTTCTTGTCGTGCGGACCGGATTGCATCCCATTTGATAAGATTGTGGGTGAGGAGTCGAGGGTTGTGTTGTGTGTGAGGTATTTGGATGGCTATAATGTAATGGTCGCTTCCGAGTGTGTATTGCGTTCGTGACCACGAGATACCTTTGAGGCAACGGCTAAGTGTAAGGTCCGGACTAGTATCCATGGTTACACTGTTGCCAATTCGGGTTGTTGTGCGAAAGTTGTTATGTGTAGTAAGGCGCAGGTCTTGGACAGTAGTCCAAAGCCTGCGACCCCGTGCTGTGGTGTACCGATAACCCCAGTCTGTATGCTGAGAGTTAAGGTCGCCTCCTATGAGTAGGGGATTTCGGCCCGCGACGCTATGAATTTTATGGAGTAGAGTATCGAGAGTGGTCATAGCTTGGCGTGGGGTGTGGTATATGTTGGCAATAAAGATCGGAGGTGTATTACGTTTCATGGGGATGATTTCAATGAGGACACACGGAGTGGTGGAGGTGATTGTGTGTTCT